>NC_142928.1:81326335-81363835 GCF_046866305.1 Octopus bimaculoides | reverse complement strand
CAATCTTTTTTAAAACACTTTTACTTACTAACATTTTTTAAATTTAGTGTGTGTGTGTGTGTTGTCCATATATATATATATACACTTAAGACTTAGTTGTGGGTTGGGACTTTCATCGGCAGAGGTCATTATTATTATTATTTATTATTATTATTATTATTTTAAATTTTTCCCACAAGGGCAGCCTCGGCCAGGTGGAGAATAGTCGATTATATCGACCCCTGTGTTCAACTGGTACTTATTTTTTAGACCCCGAAAGGATGAAAGGCAAAGTCGACTTCGGCGGAATTTGAACTCAGAACGTAGAGATGGGCACAAACCTCCCGTCGCTGCACTGATTCTGCAGAACAGGGTTGAGTGCGAAAAACAAATTTAAAGTGTAAATATATATGTTTTTGAATACACACTCATACATACATAAGTACAAATACACACATACATACAAATACCTGTCAGTCTCTTCCAAATATGATCGACAGTCAAACATTTATTCCTTACAAACTGAATTTTGTTAATATCTTTCTTAAAACGCATTTACTTACTACCATATATATATACACACAGAATGCACATCAATACACACATACATACAAATACCTGTCATTTTTTTTATATACACATGTGCACGCATTGCTATTTTATAACTGTCTTCCGTTTTCCCTTCCTCTCTTTCTCTTTCTTCATTGCTCCCGTTCTCTATTCCTTTCTCCCCTCCTCTCTCCTTTCCTCTCTCCCTCTTCTCACTCGAACCCTAACCCTAACCCTAACCCTAACCCTAACCCTAACCCTAACGCTAACGCTAACCCTAACCTTAACCCTAACGCTAACCCCAACCCTAACCCTAACCCTAAACTTAACGCTATCACTAACCCTAACCTGAACCCTAACCCTAACGCTAACCCTAACACTAACCCTAAAGCTAAATCTAAACCTAACCCTAACACTAACCCTAACCTTAAACCTATACCTAACCCTAACCCTAATCCTAACCCTAACCCTAACCCTAACCCTAAAACTAACCCTAACGCTAACCCTAACCCTTACGCTAACCCTAAACCTAACCCTAACCCTATGCTTCACCCTAACCCTAACTCTAACCCTAACCCTATCGCTATCCCTAACCCTAACCCTAACCCAAACCCTAACGCTAATACTAACCCTAACGCTAACCCTAACCCTAACCTTAACCCTAACCCTTACCCTAACGCTAACCCTAACCCTAACCCTAACCCTAACCCTAACCCTAACCCTAACGCTAACCCTAACCCTATCCCTAAACCTAACCCTAACGCTAACCCTAACCTTAACGCTAACCTTAACCCTAAACCTAACCCTAACGCTAACCCTAACCCTAACGCTAAACCTAACCCTAACGCTAACCCTAACGCTAACCCTAACCCTCACCCTGACGCTAACCCTAACCCTAACGCTAACCCTAACCCTAACGCTAGCCCTAACCCTAACCCTAATCCTAACCTTAACGCTAACCCTAACCCTACCGCTAACCCTAACCCTAAACCTAAACCTAACCCTAACCCTATCCCTAACCCTAACCCTAACTCCAACCCTAACTCTAACCCCACCCCTAATCCTAACCCTAACCCTAACCCTAACCCTAACCCTAACTCTAACCCTAACCCTAACCCTAACCCTAACCCTATCCCTAACCCTAACCTTATCACTAACCCTATCCCTAGCCCGAACTCTATCCGTATCCGTAATCCTAACCCTAACCCTAAACCTAACCCTAACCCTATCCCTATCCCTAACCCTAACCCTAACTCTAACCCTAACCCTAACCCTTACCCTAACCCTAACCCTATCCCTAACCCTGACCCTAACGCGACCCTAACCCTAACGCTAACCCGAACCCTAACGCTAACCCTAACCCTAACCCCAACCCTAACCCTAACCCTAACCCTATCCCTAACCCTATCCCTAACCCTAACCCTAACCCTAACCTAAAATTCATGCATTTACACAATTCAAAATTTCTTGGATTAAACAATCGCAATTAATATTCTAAATACAATTTGTTAAGTCACTGCGTCATTTTTTCACTCCAAAAATTTTCTAATGACGAATAAAATACATAAAACTACTCAAGTAAACATTTTCTCCCTAATAAAATCTAATTTCCTCTTTCTAATACAAATCCTTTCAACTCCTACTTTCTCTTATGAAGCTTTACGAACAATCCAACAACAAATACTAAAAGAAAGGACGGAGAGACACTGACAGTAAAAGAAAACTATTTCAGTATCAAAACTGAAACAATCACATTTCGATACTGTAATGACAGTTTCACTTTAATGGCTTCATTTTAATACTACATACATATATACATACATACCTCATTCTAAATGTCGGGAATTGTAAGTTATTTCTAACTCGTCCTTCACCATGATAACAACAGGAAAAAAATAGTCACACATCTTTTTCAAATACGATCGATAAACATTTATTCCCTACAAACTCTGAGTTTTTTGGAAAATCTTTTCGTAAATCTTGAGATTAACACCCGCACGATTACCTACCTAACCCTAAAATCCCAATTCTAACACTGTAGTGAAAATCGTGCGGGTGTTAATCTGAAAATTTAACAATCTTTTTTAAAACACTTTTACTAACTAACATTTTTTTATTTAGTGTGTGTGTGTGTGTGTGTTGCCCATATATATATACACTTAAGACTTAGTTGTGAGTTGGGACTTTCATCGGCAGAGGTCATTATTATTACGACCATATATATATACACACAGAATGCACATTAATACACACCTACATACAAATACCTATCATTATTTTTTATTCAGTGTGTGTGTGTGTGTGTGCGTGTGTGTGTGTGTGTGTGTGTGTGTGTGTGTGTTGCCCATCTTAATATATAATGCTGAAGTTCTGTATCTGTGTGAAGCCTTTTTCAAAGTTTATAGAAATCCACATTTTCCACTTTTTCGTCCTCACCCTAACACTGTAGTGAAAATCGTGCTGGTGTTAATCTGAAAATTTAACAATCTCTTTTAAAACACTTTTACTTACTAACATTTTTTTATTTAGTGTCTGTGTGTGTTGCCCATATATATATATACACTTAAGACTTAGTTGTGGGCTGGAGTTTGATCGGCAGACGTCATTATTATTACTATCATTATTATTATTATTATTATTATTATTATTATTATTATTATTTTAAATTTTTCCAACAAGGGCGGCTTCGGGGAGATGGAGAATAGTCGATTATATCGACCCCTGTGTCCAACTGGACTTAGTTGTGGGTTGGGACTTTCATCGGCAGGGGTCATTATTATTACGACCATATATATATGGGTTAGGGTTTTAGGGTTACGGTTAGGGTTAGGGTTACGATGAGGGTTAGTGTTATGGTTACGGTTTTAGGGTCAGGGTTAGGGTTTAAGGATTACGGTTACGTAATCGTGCGGGTGTTAATCTGAAAAATTACCGAAATGTGAAAACTACCGACCCTGCCAACTGTTATAACTTTTGTTGTTCTCTTTAATATGTGCATAGATTATGCCTCCAAACAAGACAACTTGCTGGGGAAAGAAAGCAACCGATTTAAAAAGACAGCAACAGACTGCATCAATTCAACACATTCCAGAAGCTACTTTGAACATAATGCAAAATGGTGCATCAACATCTACTGCCCAATCTGATACAATTCTGGCAGAACTGTGTAGCAACAGATCACATTTACACCTAGCAAGACTTATTGTAGATGGCGTAATAAGTCACACCCGGACAACGTCGGGTTATACTGCTAGTATTGTATAAGTAGACATCTATGTATACTTGTATACTAACCCACTAAAGTATGTATAAAATCTACTGCTACACAAGTATATACATGTATCCATCAGCTACAAGATGATAAATTTATGTTAACATAAAAATTTACATTAACATTAAATATTGGTTTCACATTTTGGTACAAAGCCAGCAATTTCGGGGGACGGGGGTGAGTCGATTAAATCGACTCCAATGTTTAACTGGTACTTATATTATCGACCTCGAAAGGATGAAAGGCAAAGTCGACTTCGGCAGAATTTGAACTCAAAACGTAGCGAAGAAAGAAATGCCGCTAAGCATTTTGCCCGGCGCAGTAACGAATCTGCCAACCCGTTGCCTTATTAACATTAAATATTAATACACATATTCATCTGCAAAACACTAAGTCGACATTAACCTCAAATATTAATACCCATATTAATGACTTGTAGGGACATGGTATTTCGTTATGCAACCACAATATACTACAAAGCGTATTAAACGTTTTAATAAGTCAATAATGCGTACTACTGTATTAGCAGTGCTCTTATATCACTTGTTAAGGTCATCTATACGGCGAGTAATTCATCTTCTATCTCATTGTTTACATCCAGCGTCTCGAATACGAAACGTAACAAAATCAGTGCTGGTTATAATTTCTATAAAAATTCTGTAGAGACATTCTTTACAAGTAATACCCATATGTAACTACAAAGCCTGTACTTTAGAAACGAAGTTCTTACTCAATTGAAGAAATTCTTTAACATAAACCACTGAATTTGACCTGTGCTCGTATACAAATCTAATCTGTCGCATCTATATCTACATGCATACTTAAATGAACCTTGATAAAAGCTAAGAACCAACCGTTCATTTCGAAAACTGAATATAACCAAACAAGAAAACTTCTGACAAAATTCAACGATGCTTCCGAGACAAACCACTAGATATGATCTATACGTGAACTATCTATGACTTGTACACCTATACAAATCTAACTTTGAGTACCCGTATGTAAAAAGGAGGGATCTTTTTGGTTTGACGAGCAACATTTTTCATTTATGTTTTATGTAGTGTTTTTGGTACCGAAACACTTTCAAACTTCGTATACTTGTATATTTTGTGTTATAGAACAGATAAAAAATGTTGTATTCGAAGTTATTTCATGTAAAAAATTGTCGTATTTCGGTAATTTCAACCAATCACTGACGTCTATTGGGGTGAAAACAATTACTGTCGTAGAATGTAAACAACGGTGTTATGGGATCTTTTCCCTTGAATAAAATTAGTGCCGTTGTTTGTCAACAACTATCGGCGGTTGTTATTTATAACATCGTTCGTACGTTTGGGTTAGGGTCTGGGTTTTAGAGTTAGGGTTAGGGTTTTAGGGTTAGAGTTAGGGTTAGGGTTAGGGTTAGGGTTATGGTTATAAGTTATAGGGTTTTAGGGTTAGGGTTAGGGTTATGAGTGAGGTTATGGCAAAAATAATCATAACCCTAACCGTAACCCTAAAACTAACTTTAACTCTAAAACCGGAACCCTGACCCTAAAACCCTAAAGCTAAAACCAGTACAAACGCACGAACGATGTTATAAATAACAGTACCGCCGATAGTTGTTGTTGACAAACAACGGCACTAATTTTATTCAAGGAAAAAGATCCCATAACACCGTTGTTTACATTCTACGGCAGTAATTGTTTTCACCTCAATAGACGTCAGTGATTGGTTGAAATTACACAAATACGACAACTTTAACATGAAATAACTTATTAAGAACTAATTTTTGTTAAGAAGGCTAAGAGAAAAAGATGTTTTATATGACACATTCTACCAGTATCCCAAGTTTGAAAGAGTTTCGTTTAGAAAACAAGTGTTGCCCGTCAAACCAAAAAGATCCAAAAGGAGCACTCCGTCGGTTACGACGACGGGGGTCCCCAGCTGATACGATCAACGGAACAGCTTGCTCGTGAAATTTACGTGCAAGTAGCTGAGCAATCCACAGACACGTGTACTCCTAACGTAGTTCTC
The DNA here is from genome assembly GCF_046866305.1 of Octopus bimaculoides. Lineage (NCBI taxonomy): Eukaryota > Metazoa > Mollusca > Cephalopoda > Octopoda > Octopodidae > Octopus > Octopus bimaculoides. Next base: position 81,358,020 of record NC_142928.1, on the reverse strand, counting down.
AGGGAGATTCAGCGTGACACAGAGTGTGACAAAGCTGGCCCTTTGAAATACAGGTACAACTCAATTTTGCCAGCTGAGTGGACTGGGGCAACGTAAAATAAAGTGTCTTGCTCAAGGTCACAATGCGTCGCCGGGAATCGAACTCACGGCCTTACAATCGTGAGTCGAATGCCCTAACCACTAAGCCACGCGCCTTCACTACCTATATGTACATACATACTCAAATCATCCTTAACAATAATATATCAACAATCAATAATGCCTTCACCTATCCATAATAATAATAATAATAATAATAATAATAATAATAATAATAATAATAATAATAATAATAATAATAATAAACTGAGCAAGTATAAAAATCTTGAAATAGAAATATAGAAATTAGCAAAATGTGGAACCTGAAGACTAAAACAATACCTGTTGTCATAGGTTCCCTAGGAATGATAGCAAAAGGGATTGATTCCTACCTAGCTCATATATCAGGAAACCCCAAAATGGCAGAAATTCAAAAGATAGTGCTCATCGGAACTGCCCATATCCTACATAAAATACTGTCTATGTAATATCAAATCTTAGAACAAACTCATAATTTTTATTATGGTTTCTTAAACATTCTCTAGATCAATACTATATACAAAACCAAATATATGGCACCCTAAGCATAACACCAACATGAACTTCTAACTTGTCTCTTGATGTCTCAGGGTGAGACTTGGAGCCAACTTGTACAAAAGCAAAGCAAAAGTCAAACATGAAATAGAATTAGCACTTTAACTGCTATTTCTAAATTGTAGTAGTAGAATTAGCACTTTAACTGCTATTTCTAAATTTCGGTATGTGGTGAAGAAACTGTTGCTGATCCCTTAATTATGTTCATAATGGTTTCAACATAGCTTTAACTTATCAAGCCAGAAAAATGTTCACCATCTTTTCTTTTCTACTCCACCCTATATTCTGCCATCTTAAAAGCATATGGTAATGGCACATTAGACAATATAGTCCAACAAGAACTATACCATAAAATAGACAAAGGCAGACGGGACAATAAGTTTTGCAATGTTTTTGGTCAAAGCTTTGCTGTATTGCGCCTGAGTTGTACCTAAAACAACAATGGCATGTACAAATGTAAAACAACAACAACTACTACTACTACTACTACTACTACTACTACTACTACTATTACTACAACCAGCATCATCATTACCACTAACACTACTAGTACATTCGCTACCACCCGATATCTATACCAACGCCACTGCTTTACAATTATCACTATCCTTAAGACCCCATTAGCACCACCACCACCACTACAACCACAATAAGTGACTACTACTACTACACACACACACATGAACACAGACACACGCACACACGAACACAGACACACGCACACACACACATACACGAACACACACACACACACAGATACAAGCACACAAACATACAGTAGCAAATTTTTCACTTTTATGTGTCGATATCATCTGCACACGCAAACATAACAGTTGCGCGTGCGAACACACACACACACACACACACACACACACACACACACACACACACACACAAAGAAATACAAACACACACACAAAGAAATACAAACACACACACATGTATGAGTTTATACGTAAGTTTGTACGTATATACGTAACTACGAAAGTGTGTGTGTGTGTGTGTGTGTGTGTGTGTGTGTGTGTTTGTGTGTGCGCACGCGTGTATCTATTGGTGACGTGGTATGTCCAGTGCAGTAGTACCTGTAAATCCTGTGTCGCTGGCCAGCCTATGTTAGTGAAGCGGAAAGTAGCCTTGTTATCGATATTCCTATACAGTACTCAACTTCTTCACTAAAACCTCTGACAGACCCCAGCCACTATGCATTTACATTAACTGGGCGTTCTGTAATTCCTGGTTAAAGTCTCGAAGTAGCAGTGAATAGAAGTGATACAGTCTGCTGGTTTATCTTCTTGAGAATGCCCTGACACTTACGAATCACTGCTCTGCTCTCTTGTGTGTGAGTCCAGGAAGGCAAAGACCTTGTTGAGGAATATAGTCTGAAATAAAAACAAGTTGTGGTGGCCAGCATTTTGGCAGTCTCTGACAGACTGTAGTTGTGACAGCTATCTGTACCTGAGAAGTACCAGTCATTTTGCCTCTGTATTCTATATTCTTTACAATGAATATAGTTATACTACGAAATGCTCGACCACAAGCCCATTATAAAGTTTTATTGTGCAGTTATCTTTTCCTGCAACGCGTATCTTAGATCCCGATAGAATTCTGGCCGATGTAGAAAGCCTAGCAACAGAAGCAAGTCTGAACATACTGGAAACTTCTAATCAGAATTCTGCATGTCAGAGATACATGGCAACAGGCATTGGCAACTAGAATTGAATGGGAGCAGCCCCTGACAGCTCATTTTCAGGAAGAAAAAAAAACTGCATATCTCAATTCATGTTTGTCACATGGAATATACAGACACTGCTTGATATCGGCAAGTCTGCCACAACGCCGAACCGATCTCATAACAAGTGGACTGATACGCTACAGTGAGATATTGTTACACTCAGCGAGATAAGATTCTTGGAAAAGGATTCTCTTAATGGGATTTATGAGAGGGTAATCATTCTTCTGGAAGATTATCTCTTGAAGTTAGATATATCTAAACTGAAGACTGAGACACCAGTTGGCATTAGTGAGCAGTAGTTATTACTTCGATTTCGTCTTGCAGAAAACGGCTTTACGGCGTTACTGATTGTTTATGCAACAATCTGCCATCTAAGAGTCTGGACAAAAACGCTTTTACCGTGTGTGTGTGTGTGTGTGTGTGTATGTGTGCTTGTGCGCGCGCATGTGTACATATATGTGTGTGTATATATATATATATATAATTGAAAAAATTTGGAGTCAACAAGAAAGAGTACGGTTGGACATTTATTTTCACTCGCTACAATTGTTTCTACATAACGTAGTTCTCCAGGCATGCAGGTACTTGATTATGCAACCGTTTCCCTGCATTATGAGATCTAGTTGTGTTTCCTCAAGCGATATGTAAGTGGACAAGCCTTATACTGTACTCTACTGCATCCTTAACAGAATATACCCTATATATATATATATATATATATATATATATATATATATATATATATATATATATATATATATATATATATATATACAGGGTGTCCACAAAGTCTGGATACATGAGGATTAACACATACTTTAAGAAATTATTATTTCTTATATTTTATTGTTTATGTTATGATTTTATTTACTCCATGTAGCCAGACTTTGTGGACAACCTGTATATATATATATATATATATATATATATATATGTGTGTGTGTGTGTGTGTGTGTGTGTGTGTGTGTGTGTGTGTATGTATGTATGTATGTATGTATGTATGTTTTGTGAAACATTAATGATAAAGGCGAGGTAATTTCGCAAAATTAGACGTTTGAAGCTCAGAGAAAGGTAAGAGTTAAATTTAAATGACATTGCTGGTATTTTCCATTTTCGGAACAGGATTTAGAGTGGAAAGAGACGAGAAAATTAGAGGAAAAGTTGAAAACAAGAAAGGAACCATCGAGACAGAAATACTTGCGTGAAGCTTGTCTATTTATACATGCGCGCGCACACACACACACACACAATATATAATTTATAATTCATAAATAACTAATTTCAGTCATCCGAAACCACGACAGTTAAAACTACAAGTTTCAACAAGGCATTGTATGTTCAGCCAGCCATTTTGAATAGAGAACACCACAACTATTATATAACATTAAGCATACGTACATATATTCGCCTGTGTGTCTGTGCATATATGTTTGTGTGTATACATGCATACAAACATGTATACATACATACATGCACAAATATATACATACATACATACATACATACATACATACATGCACGCACGCACGCACGCACACATACATACATACATACATACATACATGCACGCACGCACGCACACATACATACATACATACATATACACATGCATCGAATATATAGTAAATGTATAGACTTATATAAGTATTGTATATATACAATACTTATATAATACTATACAGGTGTGTGTGTGGTAAGAAGCTTGCTTCCTAACCACATGGTTCTGGGTTCAGTCCTACTGTGTGGCGCCTTAGACAAGTGTCTTCTACTATATACTCGGGCCGACCAAAGCCTTGTGAGTGGATTTGGTAGACAGAAACTGAAAGAAGTCCGTCATATATATATATATATATATATATATATATATATATATATATACTTTATATTTCTGACGCGCACTCTATCTTTCTATCTATCTATCTATCTATCTTTCTTCTTACCTATCTCCCCCTCTCGTTCTGCTTCATTCTGTTGTCCTTGTTTCTCCCCTTCACTGCTATACATATCTCTCTGTTACTCTTCCTCCCTGTCTCTCGTCGCTCACCCTTGTTCCACTTCCTCCCTTTTCCTCTCTCTACCATTCCTCGTTGATCACATGTGACCTGTGGTCACCTCTTCCTTTCTCCCTTCGGCCAGCATAAAGACAAGACGAACTACTATCTCTCTCCGCTCAAGTTCGTCACATCACAGCGTTCAGTATCTCATCTCGTTCGGCTTAACGGCCCTCAACGTTGTTTTCATCGTTTAATTTTTCCTGTCTTGGTTTTTGTTTGCTACTTTGGAATCCTCCGCTTAGCAGGTTAATCCACTTCGCGGGAAGAGCTATTCTAAGAGCGCGTTCTGCCTCATCTTCGAAACACCTAGTTTAGAATAGAGGCAGCTGATGAAGGAAAAGTTCCATAAGTGGCTTGTCTGTTTTCCTATGTGTTTATTCTGTTGTCCGTAAAAAAAGTCCGTCTTTTGTGCTTTGTTTATGTTCCCGTTCCTTTTCTGTCCACGTTTTTTTTGACGTCCTGTATCCGGATATGCATCTATATATACATGTAGATGTAGGTATGTACATATATGTATGTATACATGCATATGCTCATATATCATTTGTATTATTATATACTTATACATATATAGATAGCTAGATTGATACATGCACACACGCACACACGCACACACACACACACACACACACATACACACACACACACACACACACACACACACACACACACACACAAAAGATAAGGATTCAAGCGAGCCAGGCGCTTAAATGTTAAGGTACCCTGTCCGGTCAAAACTAAAATGCATACACAACAAAAATTGACGAATACGTACACGGGTACCGGTGTACAGGCAGAAAGATATTCAGGTTATGTATACGATTAATTGAACCGACTGAGTATATCACTAGCCCCTGGGCTAATCAAGAAACGCACATTGTATTAACTATACGATCCATAATATATTTCGGATCACTCGAGGTTATGAGAGAGGTGAATTATAAATAAATAAATAACTACAGACGGATAATGTGTCCATTCACTACAGCTGTTTCCAACGAATTTTTAATTGATTAATGAAGACATTACATCATTAGAAAAAAAACGTTTTCATCAGATAAATATATCAACCAGAACGTTTAAAAACATTCAAAAATCAACGGCATATGCACCTTCATGATTCTACGAGCCTTGCTGGTCGTAGAATGAATTTGTTAGTCCAGATGGGTAGTAATGTAGCAGAAGACAACGCGATATCATGTGTGGGTAGGGGTATCTAAGATCTATAGCATTGATGGAGGTTAGAGGATTGAGTGGTGGTGACGGAGGGGGGAGTCGGACGGCGAAACATCTCGTACCTGCAATTCAGATACAGTAAGCTGTTGTTGTTGGCACTCCGTCGCTTACGACGTCGATCAACGGAACAGCCTGCTCAGGAAATTAACGTGCAAGTGGCTGAGCACTCCACAGACACGTGTACCCTTAACGTAGTTCTCGGGGATATTCAGCGTGACACAGTGTGACAAGGCTGACCCTTTGAATTACAGGCACAACAGAAACAGGAAGTAAGAGTGAGAGAAAGTTGTGGTGAAAGAGTACAGCGAGATTCGCCACCACCCTCTGCCGGAGTTTCGTGGAGCTTTTAGGTGTTTTCACTCAATAAACACTCACAACGCCCGGTCTGGGAATCGAAACCGCGATCCTATGACCGCGAGTCCGCTGCCCTAACCACTAGGCCATTGCGCTCGGCCATTGCGTTTCCACACAGTTAGTTCTATATATCATTAATTCAACAAGAGTTTTAGGGTTAAATGTAATGTATATATTTACTTATTTAACAGCCTTTTATCTGCCCGCTTTATTGCAAGCAGGATATGTAATAGAGACACAAAGTCTAAGAGTCTATTATAGTGTGTATGTGGTAATAATAGTGGTCATCCTATCAATAAATAAATAAATAAATAAATAAAGAAGTATATAATAAAGGGCTAACTCTATCTTAATTGCAGGGCCGAGATGCTTTCACCGACCGATCCCCCTACCCAGTCCTCTAACCTCCATCAATGCTATAAATCTTAGATACCCCCTACCCACACACGACATCGCGTTGTCCTCTGCTATATTACTAACCATCTGAACTAACAAATTCATTCTACGACCAGCAAAACGCATAGAATCATAGAGGTGCATATGGCGTTGATTTTTCAATGTTTCTAAATGTTGTGGCTGATGTACTTACCTGATGAAAACGGTTTTTTCTAATATCAATTAAAAATTCGTTGGAAACAGCTGTAGCAAATTGACGCATCAACCATCTGTTGGTATTTATTTAAATATATATATATATGCGTGTGTGTGTGTGTGTGTGTGTGTGTGTGTGTGTGTGTGTGTGTGTGTGTGTGTGTGTGTGTGTGTGTGTGTGTTTGTGTGTCTATGACTGTGTTTGTGCCCCACCACCGCTTGACAACCAGTGTTGGTTTGTTTACACCCCGTAGCTTAGCGGTTCAGTAAAAGAGACCGATAGACTAAGCACCAGGCTTATATAAAAAAAAAACAGTACTGAGGTCGATATATTCGACTAAAAATTCTTCAATGCGGTGCTTCACCATCACCGCAGTGTAATGACCGAAGCAAGCAAGATTTTATATATATATATATATATATATATAAATAATGCTAAAACAAATTTCTGTATGTCAGTGTATCACACTTTGACCCTTCTCTCACTATTCGGTGTCACTTCCACTGTTCCTCGTGATGTGGTGAGAGTAACAGTAGGCATAGAGACGGTAGTAGATTGACAGTTGTGATGGTAATGGAGTGATAGTAATAGTATGAGCTGTAGTTATGATAGAGACGGAGGCGACGGTAATGATGGCAGTGGGGGTCAGTCAAGGATGGCGGTGATAGTAAGCGATGTGAAAGACAGTGGTGATGATGTCGGAGGGGAAGGCGGTGAAATCAAAGGTATTGATGGTGGTTGCGTCGGAAGTCTGAATGGTGTGTATGGCATTTGTGGTGGCGATGGTGGTGGTACTGCTGATGAAGAAAGAAAGAAAGAAAGAAAGAAGAAAGAAAGAGGTTAGAAAAAAATTGTTCTAACTCCCGAATGGGAAGACAAAAAATGTTTTTTATCATGCAGCTTTTCAATAAGTTCCAAGTCGATATATTATATCATTGTTTTGAAGAAAATTGTTCATTGCTTGAAAAATATTGTTCAAGTTTAATGTCATTGTTGGGTTCAAGAACCAATGAAGAGCCCTCCACAGGACCTAGCTTAAAAGCAGCCCTATCGAGCGGCATTTAAGCTAGTATTATATATGTATATTATTATTATTATTATTATTATTATTATTATTATTATTATTATTATTATTATTATTATTATTATTATTATTTATATTATTATTTCGATATATAAAAATATTAGATATATACATACATACATTGAATATATAAATATATGTATGAAAATTACAAATATATATATATACACACATATATGTGTATAAGTACGTGCTTGCGTGTGTGAATGTGTGCGCAGCTGTATAGTATGCTGTCTAATATATCAGATTGATTTAGGGTTAGTCCACAGAGAGACCCTACGTATTGCTTCTGTCAGACTTTCATAAACATTTTTGTTACCAATATTTTTTACACTAAGTTATCATTATCATCTTCCGTGAATGACATGAAGTGCCTTTCTAGATTCTCTGACATTCAACAATCGCCCCCAATTCCTCTCCCTCATCATACGCTGAAGCGCATGGTGTTGAAATATGTCTGCCTCTGTTCTCTCTCCTTCAAATGTGCTTCCAGAGAACTGAAGAATGATTTTTAGATAGGGAAGGTGGTAAAAGACGAGCTTACCAGATGAACTTTATGCGTTTTACTTTAGGTAGCAAGGACTGTTTCCTGTCTTTGAAATGTAATACAGTAAAATATGCCTCGTTTGATATTTGGCGTTCCCTACCTTCAGAATGGCATACAGACATGAGTGAGAAGTGTTGTAGAGGTAGTTGTGAAGATTTATGGGAATAAAATGACTAAGCAATGTCTCTAGGTCAAAAGACATGTTAAATCGTTGGTCCCGATAACTAACATAGCTCACCTTCACCCCCTACATCGATATAGATTTTTTTTCTGACTGAATCACATAGTTTGCTGGTGATAAGACTTATTTATAACCTCTTAGCCATAACTACATTGCTGAAGTTATTTATTTTATTTTAGATAAGATTTATGGTTAGATGTGTGTGTAATTAAAACGTTCATGTTGAAGATCTTCCCCGACATTTTTATTGCGCCTACAAATATTCTCTGCTGTTCTTAAAGAAGCAAAATGATTAACTTGATTTTTTTGGACTCAATTGCGCAATATGTTATCTCTTACATATATACAAATCCAACAATATGTGAGGAGAAAATAGTTGGTTATACCAACTCCAGTGCTTGACAGTACTAGATGTTTATTGACACCGGAAGGATTAAACGCTAAGTCAATAACTGCGCAATTTGAACTCAATTCGTAAAGAGCATAAATTAAATACCACAAAACATTTTGTCTGACACTGCTTTTTCAAAATCATTTCCCTAACATCACACATTTGAGTGGAGGGGTGAGTATATTTAATCAAATAGCTTCCAGTACTTTACTAGTACTTTGTTTTAAACATCCCCAAAAGCATTTTTAAATGAAGAGAAGTTAATTTTTCTAATTTGGCAATTTTGTGGATTGGGATTCGCAGAGCATATCGACCCCAGCAATAAGTTGATAGTTTATTTTATCCACCCCAGAGGAATGAAAAGCAAAGCTAAATTTGGCCGAATTTGAACACTGTAATGATTCTGCCAGCTCACAGCCTTATGAATAGGCGTAATTAAATTGCATTTTCTAACATAAATCTCAAAGTCTCACACAAAAGGGAGGATTGAAAAGGAAGCAGACAAGCTGACATTTAAATTAAACTCTTTTGAAATTTGTCCAACATCATGGAAAAAGAAGAATTATATGGAATCACCAAAACTTTTTTTAGTATGAATTTCTCAATATGGAAGGAAGGAATATTTATAGAACTTTTCTATTATAAGCACAATGCCTGAAATTTGTAGGGGATGGGGCCAGTCGATTAGATCGACCCCAGTATACAACTAGTACTTAATTTATAGACCCCGAAAGGCTGAAAGGAAAAGTCGACCACGGCGGAATTTGAATTCAGAACGTAGTGGCAGACGAAATGCCGCTGAACATTTCGCCCGGCGTGCTAACGATTCTGCCAGCTCGCCTCCTTGAAACATTTATACAACACTACAACTATAGACAAAGGCTTTGGAATCTATGGCCATGAAGCACCGAAAATCCAACACTTTATAGATGCTATAGATGCATATATATATATATATATATATATATATATATATATATATATATATATATATATATATATATATATATATATACATACATATATATATATATGTATATATATATATATATATATATATATATATATATACACTTCCATACACATATATGTATATACATATATTCATACATTCATACATAAATATGTACACATATAGATACACATATATACATGTATGCATATATAAACATAAATATATATATACATATATATATATAGCTACACATATATACACATATATACATACATATATACATGTATATACATATAAATCAATATATTTACATGTGTATATATACATATTATACATATACATACATATATATATATGTTCAGATATATATATACCCATATATACATGCATATATATATATGTAGAGTTGGTTCAAATGCCATCTCTTCTATAACTGGAAGTTGTTCAATTTTTTTCTATCGTCCTCATGTTAACGGATGATGGTCTATTCAAAAGTGTAGAAAAATGTTCTACCCAACGCTTATGAATAGAAGCGGTGTTAGTCAGAAGAAAACATCCATCTTCTGTTCTCACTGGAGCTATTGAGGAAGATTTTGGACCATATACCTCCCTAACATAAGAATACAAACTCCTGGCATCATTTCTATCAGCTGCTTCTTGTGCCCTTTTTGCCCTATCATTCTACCATTCCTGTTTAATTTTTCTCCTTTTCAGCTTTCTGTAAGTTTTGTTTGAGTTAGGATTCAAGGACTGAGAGAGTAGTGTATTGCCTAAGATTTGTTTTTCTAAAAGTAGATCATGAATTTATGCTGATCTATCTGAGAACCAATCTCTGGATTTATGAGAGTTAAATCCCACTGACGAACTTGCAGCCTGAAATACTTTTGTTTTGAAATCTTCCCATAGATTGTTTGGGTCAAGATTAATACTTTGTATAGCACCGTGGAATCTTTGCAAGTTACTTGATAATTTAAAGTATGCAACATTTAACCTTTTGGGTACCTTAGGACTAGACTGTCGATTTTTAGGTATTATCGAAAAATCTATTTTGCCACGCAGTAGATGATGGTCAGTCCAACTCTCTGCCCCTCTCATGACCCGAACCCTAGAAACGTCTTTCATATCACGTTTCCTAATCAGAATGTAATCTATGAGATGCCAGTGCTTAGATCTTGGGTGCATCCAGGTGGTTTTATATCTATTTTCTGCTTAAACAGAGTGTTGGTGACAACCAGATTCTCAGTACAAAACGTCAAAAGAGCTATTCCATTTTTATTGCATTTTCCAATCCCATGTCGACCTAAAACAGATCATGAAACATAGTCCTTTCCAACTCTTGCATTGAAATCTCCCAAAATGACCAGCTTGTCAGAAATTAGCCTCTCTCTCTCTCTCTCTCTCTCTCTCTCTCTCTATATATATATATATATATATATATATATATATATATATATATATATACGATGCTGGTGTGTTTACGTTCCCGTAACTTAGCGGTTCGGCAAAAAAGTACTAGGCTTACAAAGAATAAGTCCTGGGGCCGATTTGTTCGAGTAAAAGGCGGTGTTCCAGCATGGCCGCAGTGAAATGACTAAAAAGAATAAAAGGATATATATTTATATATATATATTCTCTCTCTGTTTATTTTCTCATGTACCTTTCTGTTGAAGAGCGTAGGCTCGAAACGTAAAAGACTTTCTCAACTTCCCGAGCGTTAAACTAATACACCTGTTTATTGTTTACACACCTGTTTGTTGTTTACACACCTGTTTTCGTCTGTTTTTCGTAAATTCCAACTATATATATATATATATATATATATATATATATATATATATATATATATATATATATATATATATATATACATACATACATACATACAGTGATGCAGTACGAATTTAATTCGTTCCATGACCGTGCTCGTTTTACGATTTATTCTTTTTCCCCACTGAAATTAATTAAAATATAATTAATCTGTTCCTACCCCTCCACAAAATCCACCCAAAAATAATTTTTTATGAGTTTTCAAGCAGAAAAGGTGCAGTTACAAGGAAAATGACAATTATTAAAACCTGAAAATGCAAAAGAAATATGTAAACTGGTTTTATTAATTGAATTGCCTTAAAGATGAGACGATGTGTGCGCGTGGAAGACGATGAAACGGAGAGGAGGATTACTACTGTGTGGAAGGAAAATCTTCCATTAAAACTTCAAGAAGGACAATTTCTGGCGTTTTCTTTCTCACTTCGCTTAATTTAGGTTTTCTGGGCACACTTTCTTCATTTTTTATATTTACAGTTCGTTTAATTTGAAACATATCAAGAAAAGTCTGCTTTTTCCTGCCTTTCAAAATGTTATGAAAATGTGCCAGAGAGTGTCATTAAATAAAGCAGCTGCACGACCTGTAGATACATTTCCAGGATGATATTTTTTGCCAACTCTGCATTTATGTCACTCGTAGAGAGAGCCTTTTCCGTATCCGAATGCTGTTGCCCCGGAAGCTGCAGGAGTTCATCTGTTGTCAGCTCCTCTGAGTGTTCCTCGATGAAATCGTTAATGTCCCCATCGTTAACCTCGAGTCCGATGGACTTGCCGAGAGACACTATCTCCTCGACTACAGGTGTCTCAGACTCAAACCCCTCGAAATCTCTTTCGGATACACAGTCAGACCACAGTTTCCTCCATGCAGAATTCAGTGTTATCCTCTTTACACCTTACCAAGCCATATCTATGATTTTCAGGCCGTTTACAATATTGTAGTGCTCCTTCCAAAAATCAAGAATGGTTAGATTTGTATTTTCGGTGACTTCAAAGCATGCATGAAACAGGTGTTTGGTGCACAATTTCTTGAAATTAAGAATCACCTGTTGGTCCATGGGCTGCATGATAGGGATAGAGTTGCGTGAAAGGTATAGAACTTTTATGAATTTAAAGTTGTCCAGGATATCATCTCCGAAGTTAAGAGGGGGAGCAGGAGCATTGCTGAGGATGAGGAGGGCCTTGAGAGGAAGATCGTTCTCCAGAAGGTAATTTTTCACTGCTGGTCCGAAGATAAGGTTGACTCTCTCGGTGAAGAATTGCTTGGTAGCCCAGGCTTTAACGCTTGCTGCCCACATGACCTGCAGCTTCTTCTTCAAGGTTTTGTGCAACTTAAACGCTCGTGGGTTTTCGGAATGGTAGACAAGGAGAGGCTTAATCTTCAAGTCTCCACTTGCATTGGCACAAAGGGCAAGAGTTAGCCTATCTTTCATAGGCCTGCGGCCTGGCATTTTCTTCTCCTCTGCAGTTATGTAGATTCTTCTGGGTATTTTTTTCCATAAATGGCCAGTTTTATCACAGTTGAATACTTGTTGTCGGCTACGTTGAGCTGACGGAATTTATGCACGAAATCTTTAGCTGCCTTTGTGTCAGAACTTGCTGCTTTTCCATATCTGACGACGCTATAAACACCAGTCCTCTTCTTGAAACTATCGAACCAGCGTGACTAGCCTTAAATGCATCTACTGATGTCTCCTATGTCGATGTTCCAGGGTTTTGCTTCACGAAATCCCCATACAGCGCTCGTGATTTCTCGCAGATGATGGTCTCCGTAAACGTATCCCCTGCGAGTTGCTTCTCGTTGATCCACAGAAGCAATTTTTTCATCACTTCGTGGACAGAAATGCATTGCTTGGAGAGACTGGAGACACCTTTTGCAGGTATAACGGCCTTGACCTCGTCCTTTTTCTTCAGGATGGTGCAGATCGTCGGCATACTTCAGTCGCATAGAGGTGCTATGTCCACTACACGCACTCCTCTCTCAAGTTTATCAATGATTTCCTTCTTCAATCCTATCATTATCAGCATTTTCGTCTTCCCACCACTATCCTTTGCATTCACCTTCTTAGGACTCATGGCTAATACAACTAATTATTATAAAATAATAGCAAAAAACGCGCAAAACTAAAAAAAAAACACGGAAAAACAATAAAGATGTTGCTAGAACGAGATAAACACGTGAAATGAGCGAGCAGAGGCTGCACTTGTTGGGAGAGAGTGTGCGAGCTCAACGCCGACTAGCGGTTGCTTGTATGAAACTCGCTCGTACTGCATATTTCCACTCGTACTGCGTATTTCCACTCGTACTGCGTATTTCCACTCGTACAGCGGATTTCCACTCGTACTTCAAGACAAAAATTCGAACAATCCTCGGCTCATACAGCAAATTACTCATACAATGGTGCACTCGTACTGCGAGATTAGATTTTATTCCTAATAAAATCTAAATAATTAGATTTTATTAGGAATAAAATCTAATCGCCTTTATTCATAAATCATGTGGAATATTGGTCTTACCACATCAAAACTAAGTAGAAGTGAATTTGTTTCAGTTGTTTTGGGAATATGGAACAAGAAGTAGATGTCATCCCGGATGAAACTGGGTATGTAGTGGTTTCAAAACAATGTCAATAAGGTTGCTTGGACAGTGGGTAGGGCATGCTAGACCAGCTATAATCGGTCTAAGTTTTAAGTCTTTTGAATGCAGTAATTTTATGTACTCACTTTCTTGTTCTTTTACTGCATGCTGAATATCTTTTGATTTATGTATTTTCGGTAAACTGTAGAAGTTGCTTGGTTTGGCTCAAAATTAGTGATGTAGTCTCTTTCGTTATCGGTGAGTTGTGGTGTTTTGAAACAAGGTTGTTGATCTTCTTCATGATGTGGTGTTTTATATTTGTAGGAATTTCACAATAGAAAGTTGCGTCCTTCAGTTGGTCCTCAACCATATCCTTATAGTATTTTGCATCCATAAAAGGTGGTGAGATGATAAAAGAGACGAGTTAGCAAAGGCAGCGAGCTGCAGAATCTTTAGCAGGCCAGAGATAAAATGCTTAGCGGCATTTCTTTTGGTTTTAAGTTCTGAGTTCCATTTCCACCAAGGTCAACTTTGCCTTTCAAACTTTCGCAGTCGATAAAATGAGTACTAGTTGAGCTCTTGGGTCGATGGTATCGACTAGCCCCATCCTCCAAAATTTCAGGCCTTGTGCCTATTGTAGAAAATATTTTTAGCTCATTTCAATATCAGTATAATATTGTTACTAATTATAAAACTTTTATTACACTAGTGCAGGAGTGGCTGTGTGGTAAGTAGCTTGCTTACCAACCACATAGTTCCGGGTTCAGTCCCACTGCATGACACCTTGAGCAAGTGTCTTCTACTGTAGCCGAGTGGATTTGGTAGACGGAAACTGAAAGAAGCCCGTCGTATATATGCGTATATATATATGTGTGTGTGTATGTTTCCGTGTCTGTGTTTGTCCTCCCAACATCGCTTGACAACCGATGCTGGTTTGTTTACGTCCCCGTAACTTAGCGGTTCGGCAAAAGTGACCGATAGAATATGTATTAGGCTTACAAGGAATAAAACCTGGGGTCGATTTGCTCGACTAAAGGCGATGCTCCAGCATGGCCGCAGTCAAATGACTGAAACAAGTAAAAGAAAAATACACTATTGTGAGCGAACTACCAAGCATTATATGTAGCCTTAAAAAAAGTGAAAGTAATAAGTTCTTTTTATATGTATGGGGCATTTTCCGCTACTTTTACGTAGTACACTTACTTGATATCTCAAGAGAATAACAGTTACATTTAAGGATAATTAGATTTTTTTCCTTTTTGTCACACGATTCACACCCATGTCTGTCAAAACAACTTAGTAAATCATGGAATAAAATGCTTTGTTAATTTGTCTTTAACTATTTGAGAAGGTGGCTATATCATGAACAATGACGTGTCAAACACACAGGCACACCTACACACACAACCACTCATTCACGCAATCTCTCACTCACTCACTCACTCATTCGCAATAAAACTTCAAATACTCATAGGTAGGTACACGTAATTCTGAATGCATAATTTTAGTTTATTTGTGCTTATCATTTCCATTTATTTTTATCAGAATTTGTGAACCTAATATCGTCGTTGGTTAGTTTGATGTTTCCTGTGACTAATCACCGCATTTCTGATGATTAGTTATATCCTGGCCAACTTAAATGAACCATGTCTTAGTTACAAAAATATGTTATATCCTATTTTTATGTTTCTCACTCTCTTCTCCCCCACATATATATATGCATATGTGTGTGTGTGTGTGTGTGTGTGTGTGTATGGATGTATGGATGCATATAGATGTATCTATTTGTATATATATATGTGTGTGTGTGTGTGTGTGTGCAGGTATGTAAGTACATATATATATATATATATATATATATATATATATATATATATATATATATATATATATATATATATATATATATATATACAAAACCCCTTTTTTTGGATTTATTTTTACTCACATATATATATATATATTCTCTCCTTGTTTCTTTCTGTGTTCCTTTCTCTGGAAGAGCGTAGGCTCGAAACGTAAAAGACTTTTTCACTTCTCGAGCGTTAAACTAATACATTTGTTCGTTTCGTTGTCTACACCACCTGTCTTCGTCTTTTGGGGGGTTTTTTTGTGAATTTTCCCTATATGTCCCATTTTGTATTATTTATATATATATATATATATATATATATATATATATATATATATATATATATATATATATATATATATATATACGTACACTTTGTCTCTTATATGTAAGTATACATTTTTCTAAATCTTGTACGACTCTATTTCTGTCTATCACCCTTATTCTTTCACCGTTATTCTTTCATTCTAATCTTCGTTCTTTCGTTCCCCCTCACTCACATTTCCTTGCCTTCTCTTCTTGCTCACTTTCCCTCGACTTTTCACTTCACTGTGTCTCTGTCATTTTATCTCGCCCCTTCTTAATTCTTTTGTCCCTCTGCCTCTACCTCTTTCTCTTCTCTTCCCACGTGATCGGCGTTCAGCCAAGTCTGATCTTTCTTCCTTGGCCGGCCGTTATGCGTGCAACATCGATATTCCTCCCCGTGCCTGTGAAATCTTGTATCCCTGCCGTAACGCTTTGTTTCCACACACGCCAGCTTAATTCAATTCGTCCTTAGTCGAAAGACATCTATTGTTATGTTATGTTTTTATTTCTATTTTTATTGTATTTGTGTAACATTGTTTGTTTGTTTTTTTCGTCCTTGTTTTTGTATACATTTGCTGCTTTCTTCCAAGGAATCTAATGCTCTTAGCTTAGTTTTTCCTTGGGGCTGGCCAGATTGAAGCAATATCGAGAATAACCAGCCGAAATCGCAAAAATAATCTGGATCTCAACTGAGGAAAGAAAACTCCGAATGACCTGTCCTTGTTTTTGTTTTTTTTGTATCGTCTATCTAGATGTTTTGTTATCCTTTTCTTGTATCACCTAACTGTCTGGATGTTTTGCGTTCTTGTCCCATTTTGTATCATATATATATATATATATATATATATATATATATATATATATATATATATATATATATTACAGCTGTTTTAGCGCCAAGCAGAATTTAGGCATAAATGAACTTTAAGTTAGTTAAAATATGTCTATGAGACATTTCAACTTCTAAAAGCAAATTTATTGTAGTTACCGCGGAGAAAAAGATCTCTCTTATGGTAAAAAGGTGTGAAAACACCATATCTGTCCAGTGTTGCCCCCTACCGGATTCCCAAATGCGTTTCTAGCTCTTTAGTTGAAAAGAGGCAACTCAGAACGAACTATGGACAGAATTAACGCCGTGGCGTTAACTAAAACGAAGTCAACAACATTAACTTTCAGTTTCCGTCTACCAAATCCACTCACAAGGCTTTGGTCAGCCCGAGACTATAGTAGAAGACAAGTGCCCATGGTTGCACGCAGTGGAACTGAACCCAGAACCATGTGGTTGCTAAGCAAGCTACTTATCACACTACCACTCCTGCACCTATATATATATTTACATATATATACATATCTATATATATACCTATATACGTATATATACGTATACATACACAAACATATAATATATATTTGTACGTATGTATGTGTGTGTATATATGCATATATATATATATATATATATATATATATATATATATATATATATATATATATATATATATATATATATATATATAAATAATATATTTAACATTATCTTGGCAATAACTTTATAGCGTACTTCACAAAGCTCTTCTACGGGTATCGGTTACCATATGCTATCTTATAGGTGGAATTATCCTTTAACTCGATATACCTAATAAAATCGTTACCGCGCCGGGCAAAATGCGTAGCGGTATTTCATCCGTCTTCAAGTTCCGAGTTCAAATGTTGCCGAGGTTTACTTTGCCTTTCATCCTTTCGGGTCGATGAAATAAGCACCAGGTGAGCACGGGTGTCGATGTAATCGACTTAGCGCCTTCCCCCAAATTACTGGCCTACTGCCGAAATTCGGAACCAATATTCATCCTCAATTATGTATATTTAAGTCTATGTATACATGTTGATACCTAAGACCTTAAATTGTACAAGTATTTTACATGTACTTATGTGTGTGTACATATATATATATATATATATATATATATATATATATATATACACACACACACACACACATACACACACACACACACACACACACACACACACATATATATATATATATATATATATATATATATATATATATATATATATATATACATATATATATATATATATATATATATATATATATATATATATATATATATATATATATACTTGATAATTGTAAGCACCTGTGTATGCCAGCTCGTGGTCGGGGTGAATGAATAAATTGTAAGTGTAAAAATAAAAACAAAACACAAAGGATTCTGCGGTACACGTGTTTCAAGCTTTATAGTTGTTACATCAGTGTATAATTGACCGTATAAAGCTATCTTCAGCCGCAAATGTATTCTCTCCCAAGAATTATATCACATAGAAGTTAAAGGAGGAAGAAAGATGAGATATAAGAGGTGAGGTTCCGTTTGGTATTTTGTATTGCAATATACCTCGTAGAATTCTTAATTTGATATATTTATACATAATTTCCTCGGTACTCCGGAATCCGTCCATACCTTGTCACAATTCATGATGTAACAACTATAAAGCTTGAAACACGTGTACCGCAGAATCCTTTGTGTTTTGTTTTTATTTTTACACTTACAATTTATATATATATATATATATATATATATATATATATATATATATATATATATATATATATATATATATATATATATATATATATATATATATATATATATATATATATATATATATATACACATCCATAGATATATGAATCTAATATTCATATATATATAATAGGCGCAGGAGTGGCTGTGTGGTAAGTAGCTTACTTACCAGCCATATGGTTCCGGGTTCATTCCCACTGCGTGGCACCTTGGGAAAGTGTCTTCTACTATAGCCTCGGGCCGACCAAAGCCTTGTGAGTGGATTTTGCAGGCGGAAACTGAAAGAAACCTGTCGTATATATGTGTGTGTATATATATATATATATATATATATATATATATAGATATATATATATATATGTATGTATGTGTGTGTATATGTTTGTGTGTCAGTGTTTGTCCCCCCAACATCGCTTGACAACCGGTGCTGGTGTGTTTACGTCCCCGTAACTTAGCGGTTCGGCAAAAGAGACCGATAGAATAAGTACTAGGCTTACAAAGAATAAGTCCTGGGGTCGATTTGCTCGACTAAAAGCGGTGCTCCAGCATGGCCGCAGTCAAATGACAAACAAGTAAAAGAGTATATGAATCTAATATTCATAACGACTCTCGCCTTTGATGAAAATCCGTGAGCTTCTTCATATATCTGTATATAACTATACCTGCGTCGTCATAGTACCACAACTTATATTTTCAAGGAACTAAACATACCTGTACTTAGTAGTGAGCTGGAAAAACTGTTAACGTTTTGTTCGCGGAGCTGCCGATATTTCTATTACATGCTCTGTATGTCTAAAAGTAAAAATAAATACATTTCGATTATAAAATGTTAGCAAACCTCACTCTTTTCTCACGATAAAATTGGTAACAAAGTTTGGTGATGGAGAAAGAATGCGTTATCAATGTTATTTTTGTACGAAGGAATTGTTGATACCCACCAACACCAACAATACCATCATCATATTCATCATCATCGTCGTCGTCATCAACACTGCACTTTATAAAGTAACAACATCGCTGACCATTCTTTTCTCCACTAACATCACCACCGTCACCTTTTTCTTTTAAACTTTGCGTACAGTTTTATCATAAGAATAGAGAAAATACATTTAGTATCGATCAGTGGTGCCCAGCAGGTGTTTTAAGGGTTGTAAGTTCCATAAAAGATTACATCAGTGGAGATTCACTTTAACTGAAATGTTACTATGACGCTCAACCCGTAGAAAGCATTTGGGCCTGCCTCAAGCGAGGAACAGCAGTGGCACAATGTGTCGTCCATTTTTTTCTTTTTTTTTAAGAAGTCATGGCGTCGTTTAAGAAAGATTTGGCTGTTATGTCAAGCAGATCGAGAGACCGACCTTTTCTTGTTGACCCTTCATATATTATCTTACAGCCGTGTTCCCATAGAGAGACAGTTACGACTTCTGGTATGTCGGCAATTGAGGTTTCCGCTTGGTTAAAATTGCTTAATTTTAAATGCTCGTTACTTTTCCTGTATCAATTTCAAGAAAAAAATGAATGTAATTCCCGTCATCAGCATGCAAAACTACGGCGCTGTCGAAAATTTCAAAAAAGTATCAAAATTCGAAATACTTCAAATGATCAGGAGAATTTTTAAAAAATCTGGTGTTACCAAAATAATTACTAAATATTGAACTGTTTCAACATTCCTAATTGAATATATATGCCTCTTCTAAAAATAAACATTTAGGCGCAGACATGCGCTTTGCAATCACATGGAATCGGGTTCGGTCCCATTGCATAGCATCATAGGTAAATGTCTTCTAATACAACCCCGTAACAACTGATACGTTCTGGGCGTGAGGCGGATAAACTAAGTCCCAGACATTAGAAAAAGATAGTAAGTACTGGCGTTGATTTGTTCGTCTAAACCAGGGCTGGCCAACCTGATAACGCAGACCGCATGCGGCCCGAAGACTTTTAACTTGCGGTCTGCTTGATACTCTCTTGAAATATTGTATTTAATTTCAAAATAAAACTGTCTAAAACATGTTTCAAAATAAATTTAAAATTCATAAGTGACAATAAAGTAATAGTCTACAATTTTATAATTTTAAACAAATGAAAAGTATGAAAAAGCAGCCCTCAAAAAATTTATGCACGAAATCCTCATCTGCCTCCATGTCAGAACTCGTTGCTTCTCCACACCTGACGACGCTATGAACAACAGTCGTCTTCTTGAAACTATCGAACCAGCGTGACTAGCCTTAAATGCGTCTACTGATGTCTCCTCTGTCGTTGTTCCAGGGTTCTGCTTCAGGAGATCTCTATACAGCGCTCGTGCTTTCTAGCAGATGATAGTCTCCGTAATCGTGTCCCCTGCAAGTTGCTTCTTGTTGATCCACAGGAAAAGCAATTTTTCCACCTCTTCGTGGACAGATGTGCGTTGCTTAGAGAGCCTGGAGACACCTTTTGCCTCGATCTCATCCTTTTTCTTCAGGATGGTCCAGATCGTCGACGTGCTTTGGTTGTACTATGCTTTTGGTCGTACTATGTCCACTACACTCACTCCTCTCTCAAGTTTATCAATGATTTCCATCTTCAATTCTATCGTAATCAGCTTTTTCTTCTTCTCAGCACTGTCCTTTGTATTAACCTTTTTGAGAGCCATGTCTAACACAACTAATTATTATAAAATAATAACAAAAATGCACAAAACCGAATAAAAACACTGAGGAAAAACAACAGAGATACTGCCACACGTGATCTGAGCGAGCGGAGGCTGCATTTGTTGGGAGGTGTGCGAGCTCAGCGCCGAGTAGCAGTCGCTTATATGAAATTCGCTCGTACTGCGGATTTCCGCTCATACTTCAAGACAAAAATTCACACGAGCCTTGGCATGTACAGCAAATTACTCGTACAATGGTGTACTTGTACTGCGAGGTTCTACTGTATAGATATAAATAGACGGTGGCCTGCAAGCAGAATTGTTAACACGCCGGGCAAAATGCTTAGCGGCATTTCGTCCGACTTTACGTTCTGAGTTCAAATTCCGTCGAGGTTGACTTTACCTTTCATCCTTTCGAGGTCGATAAAATAAGTTCCAGTTCCTCGAAAGTGTTAGCCTTGTGCCAAAATTTGAAACCAATATATACATAAATATGCGCAGGCATGGCTGTATGTTTTACAAAGTCGCTTTTCAACGAAGTGGTGTGAAGTTTAATCTTCCTACGCTACACCTTGAGCATGCGTCTCGTATTATAGTCCTATACCGACCAATACCTTGTGAGTGAACATGGTAAATAGAAACTGTGTGGAAGCTCCTCATATATGTGTGTGAGTGTGTGCACTCGTGTCTGCGTTTTCCCGCCACCACTTGAC
This sequence comes from Octopus bimaculoides, assembly GCF_046866305.1. Classification (NCBI taxonomy): domain Eukaryota; kingdom Metazoa; phylum Mollusca; class Cephalopoda; order Octopoda; family Octopodidae; genus Octopus; species Octopus bimaculoides. The sequence continues at coordinate 81,335,717 of NC_142928.1, read as the reverse complement.
AACCAGTGTTGGTTTGTTTACGACCCCGTAGCGGTTCGATGACAGGGGCTGATAAAATAAGGTCTAGATTTATAAAGTAATTACTGTGGGCGATTTGTTAGTCTTAAACTCTTCAAGGTAGTGCTGCAGCAAGACTGCAACCGAATGACTGAAACATGTAAAAAATAAAGATAGATAAATAATAGGTGTCTTAATTCCTGGTTTATGAATCCCGTTTGGTTGTATAATGAAAGCTGTACGTTGCGAAGCAATTGTCCTCCTATTCACTGATTTTGGAAGAAATGTTCACATCTATGGGAAAGCTGTGTATTATTATTATCATTTTAATGTTGTTAAACAATGTTTGTTATTAAAATGTGTAGGTCTCAGACTGTTTAAAATGAATGAGATAAAATTAATGGTCCACATTAGCTTTATGTTCTCTGCTTAATGTACTGAGCCAGTAATTGCTGTCAGCCTTGCATGGTTTCATCTCAAAGGTGTTATTCTTGTTGATTGTATTTGTAATCGTGTAACATTTTCTCCGTTTTCTCGTTTTTTTTTTTTGTCCGTTTTGTCGCACATATTCGCCCGCTTTCCAAAAATTTATTGCCCTTAGCTTACATTTTTGGGGCCTACCAATTTTGAACAGTCTCAAGTGTAACAGGCTGCAACTGTAGCGATAATTGGAAGCTTGACTGACGAATAGAAAGCCACGAATGTTCCGTCCTGATTTTCCTGTCCGTCCTTGTATCGTCCATTTGTCCGTATGTTTTCATTGTCGTCCTTTACGTTCTTGTTTCATTTTCGGATTTATATATACATATTGCAGCGTACGTACACCCTTTGCTCAGCCTATAAATATATATATATATATATATATATATATATATATATATATATATATATATATATATATATATATATATATATATATATATATATATATAGGAAAAAATATTTTCAAAAGAGAACAATTCAAACTTTTTGAGAGGTCTAAAAAAAAGAGAAAGAATGATTTCTAATAAAGATTCATCATATTCATAAAAAACAGCCAGAGCAAGCAATAAGAATATGAAAATAGTAATTGAAAAATATTGTTATAAGTATAAATATACCATAAACAGTTATAGAAAAATGGAGGAGAAAAATATGTGGAATCAAAATTATATTTAATGCAAAATAGGATTCAATACATACGCGCGTTTCAAAGGACAATATAAATATGTAAGAATGACCATAGTAATTATAATTAAATTTATGCATTGCCATTTTCTTCAGTGTGAGGAATTTTTGTAAGGACATCAAAAAAGGTTTAATAAAATAAAGTAAAGTAAAATAAGATACAATAAGGGAGAATACAAATGGGGTAATAGGGAAAAAATCGGATATTTATAAGCATGTTCTAAAAGGGAAAAAATAACAGTAATAATAATAGTAAGAGAGACGAAAGAGAAAAAACAGACATATCAATGTGAATGCATTTGACATTGATAGTTATTATCAATCTAGTCCTATTCTACTTAAGTCCTATTCTACTTAAGTCCTATTATACTTAATAAGGCTCTTATTTTTGCAAAGAATAGGACTAACTTATCAATGAAGGAAATAAAAGTTATACTTGAGGTGAGGAAGACCATAATTCATCATCAAGGAAAATTTTGGACTAGAAAGGACACACCAGATTGCTTTGATATACCAATGGGTGCGCAAGATTCAGCCGAAGTCACAGACTTAGTCGGGATTTATTTACTACACCTACTCCATGAAGAACTCCCAGAATTTGAAGGTGGTCTCTATAGGGATGATGTTCTGTTTGTAGTTCGAAATGCCTCCGACCGTAAAATCGAAACATATCAGAAGAGATTACACAATTTTTCAAAAGCCATGGACTTACCATCACCATCGAGCAGGATCACACTTCTGTTAACTTCTTGGATGTAAATTTTAACCTCACTACTTCAGCTTATCAACCATACCATAAACCTAATAGCAATATTACTTATATACATGCGCAGAGCAATCATCCTTCTAATATTCTTGATAACATACCTTATAACATTGAAAATAGAATTAACTCATTATCCTCAAATGAAGAAATTCTTAATAAGCATAAAGGCTATTACAATCTGGCTCTTAGAAATGCTGGTTATAAATATAAAATTAAGTACAACAAATTTAACAATGATTTTTCCAATCATAACAACAGCTATATGGAAATGAATTTCAATAAACACACCGCAATTTTAAAACACCATCATGAATTGGAACGCCCTGGCACACAACTTAACTCTATGAAGTATATTTGTAAAGATAACTCCACCTTAAAAATGAAAAACTTTTTAAACAACTATGGACCAAATAAGACTTTTACAAACCAAACCTCTACCAATACCTATATTTCTAATAAGATAAACAATCGTAATGTCACTGGCAGTAATTACGAGAAAAACATTAGCGTAGCCGGAAATAATAACACAAACCAAAGTCTTTTTACAAAAAAATCTTCTCTTATTTTTTCACATACTCAAAATCCTCCACACAACTACATAACCAACTCTAATGATGTCCAATATTTTCTTAAGAAAAATAATAATAATAATGGTGGTAGCAATAATAATAATGCACATACATATACACGCACACATATGTACATATATACATATATACATATATATACATATATACGTATATATAGATAAATATATATATATATATATATATATATATATATATATATATATATATATATATATATATATATATATATATATATATATCATCATCATCATCGTTTAACGTCCGCTTTCCATGCTAGCATGGGTTGGACGATTTGACTGAGGACTGGTGAAACCGGATCCACCCAAACAAAAAACAAAAGAGCACAAATATGCATGCAAAATATACCAAAGAAAAAACATAAAAACATAGAAATACACATATATACACGCAGATATACACACGTATATGCGTGCGTGTTAATCTATCCATACACAATAGAAAACTAAATCTTTACTACAAGAATTTAATCTCCTCTACTACTTATACTAACCCCAATTATTCAAATAACTCTGAAGGCATGCTCGGTCTCCCATACCGTTTATGGCTTTCTGGGGTTTGGAATCATCTGCAAAGATTTTCAATGTAGAATGTTTGATGACGTCTATTATGTCATTGATGTAGATAATGAAGAGGGTGGACTCAACACAGTACCTTGCTGGACACCACTACTGACTTTGGCTGAGCTGGATCGTATTCCGTCAAACACATGCTGGGCTCTGTTCGTCAGGAAACACTTATCCACTGCAGCACCTTTCCACGGACTCCAATGTTGGACAATTTCTTCAGCAGGATTTTGTGGTCCACTCTGTCAAATGCGTTGCTGAAATCAAGATATATGACGTCAGTGTTGGAGCCTTCTCCCAACGCTTTTAAGATGTCATCAAAATGGTGCAGAAGCTGCGACAAGTAGTCCCTGCCACCACGGAAACCATGCAGGCTGGGGTTCAGCAGATTGTTGTCTTCGAGGAAGTGTGTTATTCACGATCTCACCACCCTCTCAAATACTTTAATCATATGAGTGGTGAGTGAAATCGGACGGTAGTTCACTGCAAGAGATTTGTTTCCCTTTTTGAACACTGGAACGACAGACTGAGAAAGAAAATGATCAGGAATGTAGTCTGCATCAAGTAAATTTCTCCAGAGCTCAGCAACATGGGGTGCAATTTGATGTCGAGACATCTTCAGGACAGTGACCGGAAACTTATCGGGACCTACTGCCAGAGTTGTGCTCGATCTTATTTATTTCTGCTAGGATATCAGGAGCACCAAAAGTTATGTCAGATATGGCTAGTTGAGGGTTTACATCACTGTTACTAGTCAGATCAACCGTATTAGCGTTACTGAAAACAGAGCAGTATTGTCTCTGCAGTATCTCGCACATGGACTTTGCATCATCATGTAGAGCATTGTTCTCATCACCCAGAAGACCAACATTGGAAACAGCATCTTTATGTTTTTTGAAAATGAAAAGAACACTTTGGAATTGAGTTCAATTTTCTCAATGGCCCAATTCTCTTCAGCTGCTCTTTGTTTGTTTATGATGGTCATCATGCTTTTTTGGAGGCTGTGTTTTTTCGATTCGAGTGATGTAATGACAGTCGAATTGGTGTATTGTTGCTGATTGATTTCCTTGTTAGTTCTTTTTATTTTTCTGATAATTGCTCTTCTATTTCTAGGGATTTTGCACTTAGATTTGTATGCTGATCTTAATGGAGTATGTTTTGGGCATATATTTGTTACAGTATCTACAAATGTCTGCCATGATGTGTTTATGTTGGTGGTAGCGGGGGAGAGGTGCGTGCGAGAAGGCCCAATCAACTTGTGAAAGATCAAGATTGATCGCATACCAGTCTGCGTTATGAAGATCCATAGTGTCAAATCGATGGGCCGGAGAGATGTCATTGGATTTGATCTTTGGGTGGTAGAATCTCAGATCACAGAGAACCATGTCATGGTATGAGAGTAGTGGTGTTTTTTTCCACTGCAGTATTGTGGATAGTGTCAATGTGGTTACTGAACATTAGGTCCAAGGTGTTTTTGTGACACCTTGTTGGTTCGAGAATGAGTTGGGTCAGGAAAATCATCCATGAAATCAAAAAGCAATTCGATTGCTTCTTTATCAGGAGTTGTGGTGGAAAAACCTGGTTTCAAGATGTTTGTGGACCAATCAACACTGGGAAGGTAGAAGTCCCTCATCATTAATATGTTGACAGTATTACACTGATGGATGAAACACTTAATACGGTTGAGGCATTCCTTGAAGCGTAGTAAAGGAGTTAGGGGTGGCCTATAGAGCATAACTACTATCAAATATATACATAATATATATATAATATTATGTAATATAATATAATATTATATGTATATATACATGTATATATATATATATATATATATATATATATATATATATATATATATATATATATATATATATATATATATATATATGAAAAATATTTCAATACAAATGTATTAATCTCCAGCAAAATAAAGCCCTATAGGGGTATATAACAAGGGTGCCTTGTTGTACCACTCATCTGAATTTATATATATATATATATATATATATATATATATATATATATATATATATAAATTCAGATGAGTGGTACAACAAGGCATCCGTGTTATATACCCTTATAGGGCTTTATTTTGCTGGAAATTAATACATCTGTATTGAAATATTTTTCATATATATATATATATATATATATATACACACATATATATAACATATAGATATAGATACATACATACATAAATACACGCGCGCAAGCACACACACACACATACACACACACGCACACACACACACACACACACATATATAATACAGAGTGATATTGATTTACAAATCCAAGCAGATACTTTGTAAACACTCTGTAGCTATGCAAGTTTGCATAGCTATGCAAGTTTGCATAGCTATGCAAACTTGGCTATCCAGAATGGGTTCTGTCAGAGGCTGGATATAAAGAAAAGATTATATATCCATGTTGCCACCAATAAAATACCCAGTAACGATAAGATAATGAATCTGACTAGTTTTGATAGCGCGAACTATAAGAATAAATGCATAAACTTTAGGACATACTGCCACATAGGCTGTAACAAAATGGAGTCATTTATCTCAAGCTGGAATTTTTGCATTAATAAACCTTTTGGGTACACGGGTGGGAGCGATAAGGTGTTGGCAAAAATGTTGAGAACAATAGAAAACGTTGTCATATGAACTGATGGACACAAAAACAAGATGGAATGAACGAGGAAGTGGATAGGCGTTGGCAAGAATTTAAAAGAATGAAAATATAAGATGACAATGAGGAGGAGACACAGGCGGTGAACGTGAAGAAGGAGGTAGTGACTAGGTGTTGACAGGAATGTTGGGAGTAATAAAAATTTAAAAAGCTTGAGAGAGAAAAAAATGTTAAGAATTAGTGGTTTGTAAGCAACTAAAACATACAGAGAACAGAAACCTAAATTTAACAATACGACCAGCCAAGCATATTAAAGTATCACGTTATTTCTTTGAAATACCATTACATTAAAATATTGTATGCACGTGGTGATTTTAGTGTTTTTCAATTGTCAGATTTTACCCGAGTTTCAGTAAAGGTGATATTATAGGCCGTAATCAGAAATTAGTAGATTCCGTAACACGGGTTTCTGATGTGTGTGTGTGTGTGTGTGTGTGTGTGTGTGTGCTCGAAAGCGCACTGCTGGTGTAGTGAATGGGGAAAGCTTGGTTTGCAATGTTTGCAGTCGTGTATGCTTGTCAAGAGCAGGGCTCGTTAGCCACCAACAGCCGCAAATGCAAAACATAATTTAGTCCTAGAGCGTACAATGTTCCTGAAGGGCAAGCAATGGCCTTCCTCGATCACGAGTGGACGGCCATCATCATGTATATATGTATATATATATATGTGTGTGTATATATAACATATTATCATTAATAAATCATAGGGCAGCAAAAAAAATTTTAGAAATTTAATTTACCACCAGTGGTCCAGCGAGAATAAAAATTAGTCAATAGACTATATATATATATATTATTCATTAAAATACAGATATGCCTATAATAGGACATCTAACCCGCTAGAAAGAGCAGCAAAAAACTCTATACCACAAAAATAGGGATAATTTCGAAAGAGAATGAAAAATAAAAACTTTTACCAGTCTATATTCTGTACCATGGTTTCAAGTTATTTAGCAAGATAAAAATATACCTTGTTCGGCAACTATCTTCAGCAGAGTACCACGTGTTTCTCTATGACTCGTGTTTACACGCTTGTTCATGGTACTCTGCTGAAGATAGTTGCCGAACAAGGTATATTTTTATCTTGCTAAATAACTTGAAACCATGGTACAGAGTATAGACTGGTAAAAGTTTTTATTTTTCATTCTCTATCGAAATTATCCCTATTTTTGTGGTATAGAGTTTTTTGCTGCTCTTTCTAGCGGGTTAGATGTCCTATTATAGGGATCTCTGTATTTTAATGAATAATATATATATATAGTCTATTGACTAATTTTTATTCTCGCTGGACCACTGGTGGTAAATTAAATTTCTAAAAATTTTTTTGCTGCCCTATGATTTATTAATGATAATATATTTTTGGCTAATTTCTGAAGGAAAATCGGCATTTGTTTTATATTTAATTCCGATAAGTTAAAGCGCACATGCGCGGTAAATTTTGAAGAATTAAGCGTGTAAACGCGGATCGTGTTTCCCTATGACTCGTGTTTACACGCTTGTTCGTGGTACTCTGCTGAAGATAGTTGCCGAACAAGGTATATTTTTATCTTGCTAAATAACTTGAAACCATGGTACAGAGTATAGACTGGTAAAAGTTTTTATTTTTCATTCTCTTTCGAAATTATCCCTATTTTTGTGGTATAGAGTTTTTTGCTGCTCTTTCTAGCGGGTTAGATGTCCTATTATAGGGATCTCTGTATTTTAATGAATAATATATATATATAGTCTATTGACTAATTTTTATTCTCGCTGGACCACTGGTGGTAAATTAAATTTCTAAAATTTTTTTTGCTGCCCTATGATTTATTAATGATAATATATTTTTGGCTAATTTCTGAAGGAAAATCGGCATTTGTTTTATATTTAATTCCGATAAGTTAAAGCGCACATGCGCGGTAAATTTTGAAGAATTAAGCGTGTAAACGCGGATCGTGTTTCCCTATGACTCGTGTTTACACGCTTGTTCGTGGTACTCTGCTGAAGATAGTTGCCGAACAAGGTATATTTTTATCTTGCTAAATAACTTGAAACCATGGTACAGAGTATAGACTGGTAAAAGTTTTTATTTTTCATTCTCTTTCGAAATTATCCCTATTTTTGTGGTATAGAGTTTTTTTGCTGCTCTTTCTAGCGGGTTAGATGTCCTATTATAGGCATCTCTGTATTTTAATGAATAATATATGTATGTATATATATATATATATATATATATATATATATATGAAAGAAGGTTTGAAAATGCACTTATTTTTTAAAAATATTTATTTACTTAACCGGTTTCACTTTTTTAGAAAAAGATTATCAAAAGTCTTTGAGAATAATAAAAAATGTTAAAAAACAGTTCGGGTATTAAAATGCATATATACATTCTTTGATAATAAAATATATTTAAAGGATAAAGCTTTGTATGAACTTTGTATTGTTACATACTGATTATCATACATTCTCTGATATTAAAATGAAAATGTAAAAAACAGTGTATGAAATTACACATATGGAAAAATACATATACATATTCTTATACATATTCGTTGACAATCGAATAAAGTTGAGGAGGAACTGACCTGGCCAGGTCAGTTCCTCCTCAACTTTATTCGATTGTCAACGAATATGTATAAGAATATGCATATGTATTTTTCCATATGTGTAATTTCATACACTGTTTTTAACATTTTCATTTCAAAGAATATGTATAAGAATATGTATATGTATTTTTCCATATGTGTATTTTCATACACTGTTTTTTACATTTTCATTATGTTTGTTTTGTTTTCCATTTGTGTCTTTCGTTGCTCGAAAAAATAGTTTATGTTCCATGTATTCGTGTTTCGTACTTCTTTGTTGTACACGTTTCATGGCGTCCTGTGCCCACATATGCATATTTATATATATATATATATATATATGTGTGTGTGTGTGTGTGTGTGTGTGTGTGTGTGTGTGTGTGTGTGTGTGTGTGTATATATATATATATATATATATAATGTATACATATATATACATATATATATTAGACAGACTGAGATAACAAATCCAAGGTTGTGAGGAGTTTTCAGGACATTTATAATGAAATAGTCTTACAGCTGTTTCTGGGATATTATGGATATCCCTTCATCAGGGACGGTGTGAGAAAATATTTGAGTTCGAATTATTGTGGAAAAGGAGGAGATAGAGAATATAGAGGGAAATAAGAGAATGAATGTAGAAATATGACATATAAAGATATAGTAGTTGCAGTTCCATTATTAGCGGAAAATTGTGTATAGAAGTGGTAAAAAAGCTTCCTGTACATGGTATGTAAGTTCCAATAGCAGTTCATGTTTAGTCATTTCAAAGTATGGAGCTGTGGAATCAGTGTTGCTCGTTCGAAAAACCTTTTCGAGCGAGCAACACTGATTCCACGGCTCCATGGTTTGGACATGGTTTGGGCAAAATGAACGCTAATGGCTTCCATCTTCTTCAACTCTGCACTGAACTTGATCTCATCATCTGCAACACTGTTTTTCATCAGAACGATATCCATAAAGCTACCTGGACACACCCAAGATCCAAACATGGACGTATTCTTGATTATCTTATCACCAG
>NC_142928.1:81288835-81321335 GCF_046866305.1 Octopus bimaculoides | reverse complement strand
AGAAATAAGTGGAAATTTTACCGGTGAGTGTGTTAAATTTTAAGGCACAATAAGAAAATGACTCTCTCCAGACACAACAGTATATATATATATATATATATATATATATATATATATATATATATAAAGATGAAAATCACGTTAATGATTTTTAACAGGTAGTCAGCATGCTATAAAAATTTATCGGTAATGTATACATTAAATGAATAATAATATACATATGTATATAATTATATTAAGGGAGCAAGGACGAAAATGGCCTATTTACAGCATACTTGAAGTGCCGAGACCTTAAAAATACTACCAAAACTCCATGTGTATATTTATCTAGAGTTTTTGGTATTTTTGTTTTGAAGGTCTCGGTACTTCAAGCATGCTGGAGATAAGTCGTTTTCGCCCTTGGTCCCTTAATATAATTATATACATATGTATATTATTATTAATTTAAAGTATATATATATATATATATATATATATATATATATATATATATATATATATATATATATGGGAGAATTTACGAAAAAAACAACAGACGAAGACAGGTGGTGTAAACAACACATGGATCTATTAGTTTAACGCTCGGGAATAGAGAAAGTCTTTGACGTTTCGACCTACGCTCTTCAACTGAAAGGAACACAGAAAGAAATAAGGAGAGAAACAAGGAGAAAAAAATATAAATGTAGTGGTCAGCGATCTATCATGGCGAATATATATATATATATATATATATATATATATATATATATATATATATATATATATATATATATATATATATACATATATATATATATATATATATATATATATATAATGTAGGGGGGGCTATCTCCCACTCTCATCAGAAACAGGTCTTAGGGCCTGAAGAGACGCCTTAAAGGTACCCTTTATGGCGAGAAACCCAGGATAACCCTATAAACCGGCCTTCACCAGAATATATATATATATATATATATATATATATATATATATATATATATATATATATATAAGTTAAAAAAAACACAAAAAACAATAACAAAAAAAACAACAAAGTGAGGACGTGATACGGATAGTGTTATTGGACGCTCGGGAAAGGAAAGAGAGAGTGTATGACGTTTCGGTGTGTGTGTGTGTGTGTGTGTGTGTGTGTGTGTGTGTGTGTGTGTGTGTGTGTGTGTGTGTATTCAAATTGAGGGAGTGGAACGGGTAAAATCCAAGCTACATATGTTTCTTAGCTAGTTGATCCTCTGATGTTAAATTACTCAACGAGGAGTGTTCAACTCAGACTGGAATTCCGAAGTTGACTCACCGTAGATATAACTTAGGAATTTCAAACAACAATGTAACCTTCGTGTAATTAAGGTGTGAGTAACTAAGTTGAGGCACTCCTCGTTGAGCAATTATTACAGCAGAGAATCAGCTTGCTAGGAAACATATGTACCCTGAATTTTATCAGTTACACTCCGTCAATTTGGATTTTTATTCGCATTCATAGCAACACTAGTTGCTAACCGTAATCTATACAATATCTGTTAACTTATCGAACTTCCTTGTAACTTCGATACGGGAAATAGTGTGTAACCTTCGACGCCAATAAATTGTTATTGTTCCTGGTCGTACAGTGTCCACTTTTTGTTTTCTATCCCTGCCACAGACTGCTTGAAGCTTACAAACTTCCTACACTTGGATCCCTGAATTTTACCTCATATATCGATATAGATAAATAGAATGACGAGAGAAATGTGATGAAATTTATTTAACTGTAAGAAAATTCAAATATAATGACAAAATGTTTCATAACTTAAAGCATGTAAAGATAATTCATTTTATTATATTTAATAATTCTTTCTACTGAAAGCAAAAGGCCTTAAATTTGGGGGAAGGGATTAAGTCGATTACATCGACCTCAGTGCGTAACTGGTACTTACTTAATCACCCTCGAGATGATGAAAGCAAAGTCGACCTCGGCGGAATTTGAACTCAGAACGTAGCGGCAGACAAAATACCGCTAAGCATTTCGCCCGGCGTGCTAACGATTCTGCCAGCTTGCTGCCTTATTATTATATTTAGTAATAAATAAATAACTTAAATGTTTGCATTAATAGAAAAAATCGTTTAAAACAATACAGAAATTAAGCTACATCCTCGGGTGAAAGAAAAATCTCTGTTAATTACTAAAGTTTCGAGGTAATGTTTCACGAGCACACAGTCAATATTTGAATAGAACGTTAAAAGTTATGGAGGACAATAATAATAAAATTAATATAAAAGAATAAGACGATTGTCATTTAACCTTAGGCGTGGTGAGAGCCACCGATGAGAATTAAGATACTCTGCACTAAAATTCGAAGTCACCGGTGATCTGACTACGTCCACAAAGGGAGCTTATCTCCCTTGTCAGTCATTTATACATTCAACTCTTCCGGTGACAAAATACTGCACTGAATGGTAGGATACAAAGAGCTGGTTTCTCCGCACTCTATCAGTTTGGCCAGCTTTGACTGTCTATACCATTGCTCATTACGAATGCATGTAACTCATGCTGGCTCGATCTACGTTGTAAATAGGCAAGCATCGTTTGCTCAACGAGTGTCATTACTTCACAATTGAAACTTCAGTTTCTGGTTAAAACAATACGATACTTCTTCGGTACCAAGTGTGGAATTTGAAGATTGACTTTATGCATTCATTGTATTAACGTTCAACCCACTTCAACTCATGACTCACAAATAGCCCTTCTCTGGTGGATGTTTGACTCGACCGCATAAGATGACACAGAAACTCAAACGCCCTAATAAAAGAAGTAAACTATCAGCAAGACGAGGCGCGATTTTATTTCGATTTCTGGTTGACACAACACACACACACACACACACACACACACACACACACACATATGCTAAAAGAACCAGTGAGTCGGTAATAATGGTTACTCTTGCTTGACTGCAAGGGTTAAAAGTAAGTTTATTGATACCAGATGTAAGGGAGACATACAAAGGTGATCCTAGCGGAAATTGAGCTCTGATCATCGGTGCATTCAATTAAATACCATGAACTCTTAGAAGCCTGTTTAATGTTTCTAAAATATTCCTCCCCTATAGGGTAAGGCGGCGAGCTGACAGAATCGGTTGCACACCGGAAAAAAAGTGCTTAACAGCATTTTGTCCATCTTTATGTTCTGAGTTCAAATTCCGCAGAGATCGACTTTGCCTTTCATCCTTTTAGGGCTGATAGAATAAGTACCAATTGAACACTGGGGTCAATGTAATCGACTTAACTTCCACCCCCAAATTTCTGACCTCGTGAAACTGATATCATAACTGAATATAAGGGTACAGATTTGTGAAAAGAAAAATGAAAATAGATTGTGTGAAGTTTATGTTTTCTTAGAGGGAAAAATTTGTGACAAAGCTTATCGAATAATTCTTGAGAAAATATTTCACCTACTGATTAATTTCACATCGCGCACACGCGTGTGTATGTAATAAATAGTATATGCCCTGCTAAATAATGTTATAGACAACACCTGTTCTAACAAATAAATTCATTAAACAACATGTGTCCCAACAGATAGTTTAATGTAATAAATATTAAAGAAATAGCTTGATGCAATAAGTAACATGTACCCTAGAAAACAGTTTCATGCGATACACTGTCTATATGTGAACAAATATTGTGTTGAGATCAACAACTTATGTGCTAACAAATAGTTTGATATAATAAATAGCCACTGGCCGAATTAACTCGGACATTGAGAGTATCGCAAGAACGAAACAAACTCTGACAGTATTACAAGAACGAAGCAATAGTAAACAGCAAGAACGAAACGTAATCATAGCCCATAAATACAGATCTTTCTCCTCTCTCTCTTTTTCCTCTCATTCATTACACACACACACACACACACACACACACACACACACACACACACACACACACACACACACACACACACACACACATACTATTATCGACGCATAGAACAGACACGACACTTAGACAGATTACGGAGGCGACACACATAGTAATAAACAAACTGAGCCTCAACAGCAAACACGAATGGAACAATGACACCCACTGCCTCAACACCACGCAACACGGCGACTAAAGACAGAAGGGAAAAAATCACACGTACAAACAATATATACACACATATATATATATATACCCATATATACACACACATGCACATACTTATAAAGAACTATATGCGATTGAGATAAATAAGTAAATAAATGAAAGGAAAAAAGAACTATATAAAGGGCACGGATACAAACGATAAAGTAAACAAACCCATATACGCATACACAAAACACACAGACAATCGTACACACACTCATGCACTCACACACACACACACACACACACACACACACACACACACACACACACACACAGATGTAAATGCATGCGCAGATGAGAATATACATCCTGGAAAGACAGAATGGATTAAACAGAACAGGAGGATAGATGTGGGATGGAAGAGTCGCTGAAGAGGTTACAGATGTGTGACAAAATATTTCCAGATAATAGACATAAGATAAAATAAGAGCAACAATAAACACAATAAACGAGTGAAAAACGAATATATTTTTTTTTTTTTTTATTTATGTGTTTCAGCCAAGTGGCTGCGGTCATGCTGGTGCACCAATCTTTATATCGCAAAAAAACATGACCATCCCAAAATATAACAATATCTGTTTCAACACGCGATTTCACATCAGGAACCTTGCAAAACAAATTCATAAACTCATGTGCATATATATATATATATATATATATATATATATATATATATATATATATATATATATATATATATATATATATATATACATACATGCATACGTACATACATATATATATAAATATACATATATTCTTTTATTTGTTTCAGTCATTTGACTGCGGCCATGCTGAAGCACCGCCTTTAGTCGAAACAAATCGAGCCCAGGACTTATTTTTTGTAAGCCTAATACTTATTCTATCGGAGTCTTTCACCGAACCGCTAAGTTACGGGGACGTAAACACACCAGCATCGGTTGTCAAGCGATGGTGGGGGACAAGCACAGACACAAACAATTACATATATATATATATATATATATATATATATATACACGACGGGCTCCTTTCAGTTTCCGTCTACCAAATCCCCTCACAAGGCTTTGGTGGGCCCGAGGCTACAGTAGAAGACACTTGCCCAAGGTGCCACGCAGTGGGACTGAACCCGGAACTATGTTTCACCTTAGCCTACACAAGTGTCTGTAGAACCATTGTCGAAGAAATGTTCCTGTACAGGCCCTCTTGTGTCTTTCAAAACAGTTAGCATCACTTTTTTCTGCGGAAGGTTGACTTTTGAATTTCTTTTTCGCTGGCGATTCCAGGTGTGTCCACTCCATACTCAAACTTTTGGATTTTGGCTCAAAGGGATCAACCCAGGTTTCATCTCCTGTGAATATTCTCTACAAAAAAGCTTCACCGTCATCCTTGTACTTGTAGAATGAATAAGCATTGATAGATCTCCACATGATTGCGCTTATGCACTTCGGGAAGCTCTCTTGGCGCTCATCTTGCGCAGACTTTACAGAAGCAAAACTTGTAATAATTTCGAGTGCAAAACCATGACTAATTTTCAGAAAACATGTCACCTCATCGATGGTTACTCGTCGGTTCACCAGAACTATCACTCGTGCTTGTTGAATTTTCATATCAGTGGTGGAGGTTGATGGTCGTCCTGTTCCCTAGTGTTTCACGCATATTCGACCATTTTTAAAGTTCTCGATCCACTCATACACGATTGTACGCGCTAGAGTGCTGCCTTTGTATTGTACTGAAAGCCTGCAATGAATTTTTGCTCCCGACACACGTTCAGGCCAGAAAAATCAGATTACAGATTTCTATTTTTGCCTTAGTGCACACAGCATATTTACTCTGTAACAAAGGAAAAAAAAGCTGGAGTGGTGTAAGGACATTTTTTGCATACACACACACACACACACACACACACACACACATCCAGAGAGAGATAAAGAGAGAGAGAGGCAGCCCTACATGTGTACGTATGTGCGCGCGAGTTTGTGTGTGTGTGTGAGTGCGTGAGTGTGTGTGCGTGCGTGCATACGTACATGTGTGCATGTATGCATACACGACAATTATTTGCATAATTACTTGGCTTCAAAACATAGTAACCAATAAATCCACCGTCACTCTTCTTATCAGCAATGCAAGAGAGAATACAATACGGTTCGACATTATATTCAACAACGTAAACATACACATAGAAGACATAAAGATTAGGAATTTCATACAAACTTTACATCAACAATACGCACTACGCACATAGAAGACAGTAAAAAAAAATGTGACGAACATTCTTTCTTAAAATACTCCTCACGCGTATTATATTTGACCAGGCAGTGTGCGTCAGAAGATCGCTTTGCAACCACATGATTTCGGGTTCAGCTCCACTGCGCAGCACCTTGGGCAAGTGTCTTCTACTATCGCCCTATTGTAACCAATGCCTCGTGAGTGAATTTAGTGAACGGAAACAGCGTAGAACCCCAGGTTTGCTTCCCAACCACATTGTTCCGGGTTCAGTCCCACCTCGTGGCACTTAGGGCAAGTGTCTTTGATTATAGCCTTGGGCCGACTAAAGCCTTCTGAGTGGATATGAAAGACGGAAACTGAAATATTAGGAACATTGTCTATAGCATATGATGTACTGAAAGACGGTACAGAAACAAGACATTGCGGAGACGGCACGCAGTATAGTGGGGGCGGATAGGGGAACACTAATAGGAACACAAAGAGGAGAAAAGCTCGTCAGAGCTCTACCAACATGCTCAATGAGAACATTGAATCTCCGTTAATAACACAGAGGTTAAGGTATTATCAACGCATAGAAAAACACGACACTTAGACAGATTACAGAGGCCACACACATAGTAAGAGGCAGACCGAGCCTCAACAGAAAATACGAATGGGACAATAACAGACCACCACCACACTACGCAGTATGACGGCTAAAGATAGAATGGGAGAAAAAAAGACACTGATACAAATAGTGTTATACGTAATCCCATACACATACACACACACACACACACACACACACACACACACACACACACACACACACACAAAAGACATACGTATACTCAAGCCGAAATAGGGATAAATAGAAAGATAAATAAGTAAATAGATGACAAAAAATATATAAAGGGCACCGATACAAACAGTATCGTAAACAAAACCCCTACACCTTTACACAAAACACACATACAAAACACATAGACACGCGTACACACACTCACGCAGACACACACACAGGCACACATAGACACATACACATACACAGTTTATGTCTGTTCTCAGAGAAATAAGAAGTAAATTTATATGTATTTCATTGGGTAGGCGAGAGAAGGGAATATGGTCACCGAGGGGTTTGTATGTTAAGAAGTGATGTAAAGACAGAATCTCTATACAAGAAAGAATCAACAAGGAAAATCTTTTTATAGAGAAATTCCAAACACTTCTTAACATACAAACCCTTCGGTGACCATATTCCCTTCTCTCGCCTACCCAATGAAATACATATAAATTTACTTCGTATTTCTCTAAGAACAGACATAAACTTCCTGTTGACAAAGAGTCCAGAACTCCAACTAAAGAGTATAAAACCCACAGAATTGTCTTCCGTTACACACACTTCCTGTTTTGACACCACACTTCCTGCTTAACACAAACTTTCAGCCCCTTTTTTTAAACAAAACACAACTCTCAATTCCATGCATCCTATTCTTTCTAACAATTATCTACATGGATTACCATTGAACTTTAAAAGCTCAAAGACAATATAATGTATTGATATATATATATATATATATATATATATATATATATATATATATATATATATATTGTAAAAAACATTTTCATTCTCCCTCTTCTTGAAAATTTGCCATGCAATGAAAACCGGTTAGAAATCCTTTTTAATCCTCCTTATACACATCTATATTAAAATATGCTTTCAGTTTAGCATTCTGCCTTATTATTATTTTTTTATTTTCCTATTATTTCTCCACGTGCGGCTAACACAACCCCACCATTTACTGACTTATATATATATATATATATATATATATATATATATATATATATATATATATATATATGTATGTATGTATGTATATACATATACATATATACATGCATATATGGGTACAGAACGTCACCAACAGTTCAAACAACATGAAATACGTGAACAACAAGAAAAAATGGAGAACATGACAAGTAAGCACAACGCCACGCATCCATTCGACTTCGGAATCTCCTGCAACTCTTCTGGACAGTCTCCTTGTTTAAGTTGGTGAATGCTGCCATAATCCTTGCCTTCAGTTCATCTTTGATGTTACAAAGAGTCTTGTTGATCTCTCGCTCAACTGCGCCCACACGTAATAGTCAAGGGCGTTGCAGTCTGGGAAGTTAGGTGGCCAGGGGTGATGAGGTCGCAGAAATTGTCTGGCAGCCACGACTGGGTTCTCTAGCTTGTGTTTCATGGTGCAGAGTCCTGTTGTCAGACACAGGATCTTCCAGCAGTCACCCTCTTGACCTAGGGCAGCACTACCTCCTCCAGACACATGATGTAGGCCTCAGTGTTAACTCTGAGGCCGTTTGGAAAGATGAATGGAGGCATAATGTCGCATCACTTGTGATCATTCCAAACACCATGATATCGACTGGATGTTTGCTTTTTATCACTCCCGGTGCATATTTTGGGGATATGGCAAGTCAACGGTTGTTCGGTGTGTTCATTATCTGATCCTGGCAGAATTTTTTCTCGCCTGCGAAAAACCAAAGCATGTTCGGTTGGAGGGGATGCTCGAGTTTGTTCAAAAGCTTCATAACGGGGTCTTTACTCTTGTCGTTGATGGCTTGGGATAAAAATTGGCCTTTCTCATCTTGTATGAGGAATACTGAATGTCTTCATGCACTACCTGCTTGATAAGAAACTCAGACACTCTCATGTCCCTGGCGATGGACCTGATTGACTTAGCAGGATCGTTGTCAATCATGGTCTAGATCTCACCAACAAATTCAGGAATTCTTTTTTTATCAGAACGATCAGAGTGAGTTTTCTGAGCTGCTGTACCATCGAAATCAGCTATAGACTCATCCAACTCCTTCCGAATCCTCTGCACTGTCCTCAGAGTGACACCCAAACACTCTGAAATGTTCGTATTGGAACTTCTGGCGCAAATGCCAAGCAGTACAACATGTCGTTTCCAAATTACTGGTAGAGTGAATTGCGCCATGGTATCGCTTTTCGCACAAACGGTGCCCAAACCTAACCTTAACCCTAACCCTGACTCTACTATACTGTGTAGTAAACAAAATAAGAAACAAACAATGCACATGCGCGAAATAAAAAATATAAAATGGCAACAATTTACCCATCACACCCTTTATATATATATATATATATATATATATATATATATATATATATATATATATATATAGAGAGAGAGAGAGAGAGAGAGAGAGAGAGAGAGAGAGAGTCGAAATTAACAGAAAAACAAAAGACGAAGACAAGTGTATGAACAACAAGCAGGTGTATTAGTTTGACGCATATGTATATATATATATATATATATATGTATATGTATATATATATATTATATATATATATTATATATATTATATATATTATATATATATATATATATATATATATATATATATATATATATATATATATATACATATATATATATATATTTGTAAGCACGCATATACATCATCATCATCATCATCATCTCCAAATATTTTTATTAATGTGGTTGTTATCTTCTATGTTAATTCAAGTATATTGTTCTGAGGCTTCGCCTTGCAATGCATGGGGTGTAACACGATAATAAAACGGCTTGACACTGTTCCTGTCGTGACTATCAACACCATGATTCAACATTGAAATGGATTCACTTGATTTGATGTTGACGATGATGTCATCGTTGTTGTTGTTGTTGCTTGAGCTAGTGTTGCTGCTGCTGTTCTTGTTGTCGTCGTTATTGCTGGTGTTTACTGTTTTCTTATCGCATTGTTAATTTTATATCTTACTTTATAGTTAGGGTGTACAAATTATTATAAATAGTATGACATGAAACAGGGCGTGCCTACACGTTATTCATAAGTTAAACTCGCCCAACGTTTTACAAATTGAATGTTATTTTGCTAATTTAAATAACAGTAATTTGTATTTATAAATAGTTATGAAATGGAAAACTCGTATAACATACCTAAAATAAGTGTCCTCTCTACCGGTAAAATAGCGCTTGTTAGGAGTGGATGGATTTGGTGCTTGCAATGAAGAATGATGTCGCTGTCGTCATGTAACGCACGCTATTACAACACGTTGATGACGCTACACCAAGGGGATGCCTGAGGGGCACGTGCTATCCTCAAGAAAAGAAGTGTGCCCTTCTAAGTAATGTTATCATGCCCTTTTCTCCTAGAATTGTATTCCCTTCTGACCTTGATCCCTTCCTTTGAAAAATTCTTGGGACCGCGCTTGCTAATGAAGGGCGTGTTCTCACATTGGATAAAGCGTTACTTTGTTCTTTCTTGACAAAGATACTGGGGGTGGTTAACCATTACCTTACCAACTAGATGGCCGTTGACCCACAAGGAGCTCATCTCCTCTTCGGCAGGTCTTGCTTTTAGTCCTATTGGGCGTCCAGACATCCTCCTCATAAGAGTAGCAAGCTACCCATGGTGGATGGAGAGCCAGTTTAGGCGCCGGCCATCCGACCATGTAACGGGTGGTTCATGGTATCAGTAGCAGGTCTCATCAGCCTCTGATATCCCTGACTGACCATAAGAATGATGTACCATGTTTTTATTATTGTAATAGAATGGTTTATTAGATTCAGTGCATTATGTTTTTGGTATGTAGAATATGTAGTTTAATATCAGTAGTTTGTTTAACCCCGGGTTGACTCTGATCCTGCAGACCTATGATTAAAAGCATCCCAGCAATGCTGATCCAATCTCTATTATCAAGGATTACATTTAATTTGACTACATGTGATTTGAGAGTGATTTTGCTGCTATCTTTAGCAGATATATTGACCACATAGAGACCCGTTCGTTAGATCGCGTATAATTTTTAATATATATCATTGGTATACTACTAAAATCAGTCAGTACTTTGTTCAGAATAGTCTCAACGACTCCATTATATCATAACAGGTTACTTATAAGCTGAATTCGAAATGAACTCTTATACCTGGCTACAAAATACGCACGCACCCACGCACACACACACACACACGCACGCACGCACACACACACACACGCACATACATACATACATACATACATACATACACACAGTTATTATATCTCTAAAAATGTTGCTGATGCCCTGTTTGTCAAAGGTGATGCAAAGGGAAACTAATGAAAATAGATAGGATTATAAGAGCAGGTTAGTGGGTACAGCAATTAACAGAAAATAACAGGAAAAGGTTTTACACTTTGCAGTTAGATCTAATTTAGAACGAACTTGATTATGGCAATATATCTCGATAAAAGCATAGCTGCCAATCGTATTTTCTCATTACCTGACTACTCACAGAACTCTGGTATGAACTTTTTGTTGACAATGATGATGGGAAAAATAATAGATTTATCATCATTGCAGCAGCAAAATTCCTTCAAGAATTAAAAGATATATAATTGGTCAAATTTAAAGCCAGTGCAACATCAAAAATAAACATACTTAAGGTGGCTGTGTGGTAAGTAGCTTTCTTACCAACCACATGGTTCCGGGTTCAGTCCCACTGCGTGACACCTTGGGCAAGTGTCTTCTACTATAGCCTCGGGCCGACCAAAGCCTTGTGAGTGGATTTGGTAGACGGAAACTGAAAGAAGCCAGTCGTATATATGTATATGTATATATATATATGTATGTGTTTGTGTGTCTGTGTTTGTCCCCCCAACATCGCTTGACAACCGATGCTGGTGTGTTTACGTCCCCGTAACTTAGCGGTTCGGCAAAAGAGACCGATAGAATAAGTACTAGGCTTACAAAGAATAAGTCCTGGGGTCGATTTGCTCGACTAAAGGCGGTGCTCCAGCATGGCCGCAGTCAAATGACTGAAACAAGTAAATGAGAATGAGTTACCTAGCAACTACAATAAACAATTATAAAGGTATGCCCTTGCGTGATTAATACTTCAGTGGACTGTGTGATTTACTTATCGATAACAATGAAACGCTGCTCGGATGAATAAATCTAGCGTAAATTAAGCAGCATAAGCAAAAACACTTGTTATGCATGAACAGACTATCACTTTTAGACTCATTTAAAGGAACATCTGTTCTTATAATATGGGTTTCAAATTTTGGCTCAAGACCAGCAATTTAGGGGAGGGGCTAAGTCCATTTACATCAACCTCAGTGTAATTATAAATAGTATGACATTTAAATTTAAATTAGCAACATAGCATTCAGTTGTAAAACGTTGTCCGAGTTTAACTTATGAATAATGTGTAAGCACGCCTTGTTTCATGTCATACTATTTATAATAAATGTTTTATCGACCCCGAAAGGATGAAAGGTAAAGTCGAATCCTTTCTACTATAGGCACAAGGCCTGAAATTTGGCGGGAGCGGACTAGTCGATTACAATCGACTCCAGTGTTTCACTGGTACTTAATTTATCGACCCCGAAAGGATGAAAGGCAAAGTCGACCTCGGCAGAATTTGAACTCAGAACATAAAGACGGACGAAATACTACTAAGCGTTTCACTCGGCGTGCTAACGATTCTGCCAGCTCACAGCCTTTAATAAATAATAATAATAATAATAATAATACTTTCAATTATAGGCACAAGGCCTGAAATTTGAGGGTAGGAGAATTACCGATTACATCGACCCTAATGTTTCACTGGTGTTTATTTTATCGATCCCGAAAAGATGAAAGGCAAAGCCGACCTCGGCGGAATTTGAACTCAGAAAGTAAAGAGGGATGAAATTCCACTAAGTATTTTGCCCGGCACGGTAATGATTCTGCCACCTCGCCGCTTTATTCTTACTGTAATATAGATAATAAATGCCACCTATGTTGCCTACGTGGCTAGTGTAGGTGGTAGGAGTCGATTGCTTCGGACAAACCCTTGCCATATATACGTATATACATATATGTAATATGATATACACATGTCATGCATACAAACTCAAGTTAGTTGAAAGCGGAACTGGTTTAATAATAGGAATCCTCGCCTCCCGGTCAATATCCTGAATACGCTCATGGATGTGGCATATTTTCTGAAATAATACGCAATACTGTATCAGGATGTCCAACACTAGGTTCCACTAAATATACTTGGGAGCATAACGTAATAAAATAGCCTCGTATACACCTGGTCGTCAAGAGTCAACTTCTTTTAAAAAAATAGTCTTTGTTGTCTTCATATGAACTTCCACCATCTTACAAAATAATATAAAGATTCACTGGAACTTCTACAGACAAACCAGATAGTATATAATACACATAAGATCGCTTTCCCTGACAAAAATGGACAAAAGTGTGTAGCTGACATATCTACTGAATCGCTACCATGTTGCAGATACAAGATGGGAAGTTAGGAAATCACATAGAGATAGCATTGTGATACTTGAGAAATGTATCGTTTACCCATTTATATAACATGAATGCGACAAGAGAGATTCTACATGATTACTTAACTTGCTAGAAATACAGCTAAAATTCTCTCAACTCGCTCTCCCCAGCAAAGAAACATAAATATACATTGACTTATTTTATTGATTTCAAAAGGATGAAAGGCAAAGACAGCCAATGTTATAGAATGCATAGGAACTAAGCTAAGCACCACGAGTTATTTCGTCCAACACTCGACCGATTACATTATCTAGAGTCAATGATAATAACAATAATAATAATAATAATACGTTATTTACATTTGACGGATATTTGTCCTCATCTTGTTTGTTGTTAACAACGTTTCGGCTGATATACCCTCCAGGCTTCATCAGGTGTCTTGGGAACTTTCGAACCTGGGTTCTCATTCCTAAGGTAATTTTAGATGTTATTATTATTATTATAATTATTATTATTATTATTATCATCATTATTATTATTATTATTCAGGTCACTGCCTGGAATCGAACGCAGAATCTTGGGATTAGTAGCCTGCGCGCTCTTAACCACTACGCCATACGTCCACGAAGAGCGCAGGCAACTAACCCCAAGATCTCGAGTTCGACTCCGGGCAGTGACCTGAATAATAATAATAATAATAATAATAATAATAATAATAATAATAATAATAATAATAATAATAATAATAATAATAATAATAATAAGTAGAATATAAAGCAAGACATGACAGAGTTGGCCAGTATTTACACTGGACAATATGTCAGCATTATAAAATCAAAAGCGCTGACAAGTGGTATAAACACCATCCTGAAGCTGTGACTGAGGGAGAAAATGTATCGATTCTCTGGGACTTCCCCGTACATACCGACAAAACTATAAAAGCTAATAAACCGGATATTATCATAAAAGATCAGACAAAGAAGACGTGTTTATTAATTGACATGAGTATTCCCTGTGATCATAATATAGCGGCGAAAGAATTTGACAAGATCAGTAAATATAAAGACTTGCTAATAGAAATTGAAAAAATGTGGCACCTCAAGGCGACTACCATACCAGTTATTGTAGGATCTCTAGGAATGATAAAAAAAAGGTACTGAAATCTATTTGAAAATGATACTCAGGGAGGTCGTGGCTTGATCCAGCTTGAACTTACGTACAAAACCACCACAATCGGACTGGCCAAATACCTTGAAACAATCAACGTTTGGATGCTGAAATTTGTTGAAAAACTTGACAGACCGAAAAAACTTCACTCTATTCTGAAAGAGCAAAAAATTCGCTACTGACCTCTTAGATACCTACCAGATTGATCAGGTTGAAGGAAATGCTCCAAATGCTGCTGCAAAGAAAATAAAATTAATTGCAAAGACAAAAGCACATGAAAAATTAGCTAGCAGATGGGAACAGAAACCTCTGCATGGCAAGTATGTGGCTCGTAGCAAACAAGCTGATGTCGACCAGAAATGCACGCATCAATGGTTAAGAAGCTCAGGACTAAAAGCAGAGAGTGAAGGTTTCATATTAACTGCTCAAGACCAAAGCTTATTAACCCAGAACTACCAAGCCAATGTGATAAAAAATGGAGCTGACCCAAAATGCTGATTCTGTAACGATGAAATTGAAATTATAGACCACCGAATCTCAGGGTATAGAGTCTTAGCACCTTTAGAATATAAAGCAAGACATGACAGAGTCGGCCAGTATTTACACTGGCTAATATGTCGGCATTACAAAGTCAAAACTGCTGACAAATGGTATAAACACCATCCTGAAGCTGTGATTGAGGGAGAAAATGTATCGATTCTCTGGAACTTGTTATATGGACTGTTAGATATGTAATTCGTCTGACGTTCCGTGTGTCATGTGGTTCGTCTGAGTTCATTGTTTCATTGTTGTTGTCTTGTGGGACTGTCGTAGTAAAATGTCATTGATATATATATGGCGGACATGACTTTTGTTTATTCATAACGAACATTGGGTGAGTGCGTTCTTTGTATGTAATTGAACAATAAATGTAATAATTAAATTGTATAACTCGTTATGTTATCTCTACGAGTCACCCGAGGGAAACATAACAGAGTTTATTGGCGTCGCCGATAGGACCGATAGGATACATGCTTACTTTACCGTAAAATTATTCATCGTAATAACAATGGCTGAAAAACAGACAGTAGAACTTATTAAATTGTTTAGGGAACAAATGGACAAGCAAATGCAACAACATCAGAGAGATATGGACGCTCTGTTAAAACTGTTTGGTGCTCGACAAGTTGAAGGCGATTCTAGTGGCTATTTTTCAGCTGCTTCAACAACAGTGTCGATTCCACCATTTACTGCATTTGATTCAGCGACAGAACTATGGCCTGATTACTGGTCAAGATTCCGTACGTTTGTGGCTGCTAAATGCTGTACCTGAAAAACGCATGGCACAAGTGTTCCTGACCAATCAGACTGCTACTGTTTACAAACAACTTGCTAATCTGGCTACCCAACAAAATCCGCCTAAAGATATCAACAACTTGATAATGGACTAAATCGTTGACTTCATGAAGGAACAGTTCGACCCTAAACTTTTCATTGTGAGAGAGCGTTTCAAGTTTTGGAGTGATATGCAGCGGAAGCCAGGCGAAACTCTCCAGGAGCTGGCAGCACGTATACGCCAGGATGCAGCTACCTGTGATTTTCCAGCGATCACCAACCCACAGGATGAAGCTCTGAGACAGAGATTCATATGTTCGATTAACAATGAAGCGGTTCTGAAGGCGCTTTTTAAGATAAAAGACTCAGAACTAGATTTTGCCCGTGCTGTCCAGGTTGCCATTGAGACTGAAGACGCAGCAAAGGTTGCAAAAGAAACTGTATACAGTTCCAAAACCAAGCAGGTGTACAAGGTCCAGCAGAACAGGAATAAGAGTCCTCAAAAGAAACATCAGCAGTCTTATTCCACAAACCAGGAGAAATGCTACCGATGTGGAAAGGCCCACAAAGCAACAGACTGTCCTTTCAGGGAAACCAAATGTCATTTTTGTGATAAAAAGGGTCATTTGCAAGCGGTGTGTAGGAAAAAACAACATCAGCAACGCAATGGTCATTCACAAACTCCCGTGAAAAGAATCACAAAAGCTGAGCTAGTCAAGGCGATCCTAGGTGAAGTTTCCCGAGACACTCACAGTTTAATTGTGCCAGTAACAATCCAGAACAGACTGTTCACAATGGAATTGGACACTGCTACTACAGGCAATTTTGTTTCCTTGTCAGTCTGGAAACAACTTGGAAGACCAAAGCTGCAAGATGTCAAGCATCGCTATGAATCTGCCAGCAAGCACAACCTGCCTGTTCTAGGAACTTTCATGGGCCAAACCAAGGATCCAACAACTGGTAAGCAGGATCTTATACCTTACATAGTCACCAAGATCTCTGATCTTAATTTGCTGGGTCGGAATGCTATCCAGACTCTGGGAATTTCCGTAGACACTGCTCTAGGTTTGAAAAGCATAGACAGCCAAGCTAAGAGGGAAGGTGCAGAAGGGATGTATCCAAAGACCTCAAGCGAGCCCTATGTTTCCCTGCAGCAAGATTGTCACAACATGTGTGATGAATTTCCAGATCTTTTCAAGCAAGAATTGGGATGTCTCAAGAACTTTGACTGGAAGTGAAGTTCAAATCGGACGCAACACCAGTCTTTCACAAGGCACGTCCGGTCCCATTTGCTCTTCGTGATGACCTGGCCAAAGGTTACGAAGAAGGCATCGCCAAGGGAATCTGGAAACCTGTTCAATTCAATGAATACGGAACGCCAGTGGTACCGATTCGTAAAGCACACGCTTCAAGCAACCTGAAGCCCAAACTACGGATTTGTGGTGACTACTCTGTGGGAATTAATGACCAACTTGCTGATCACCGTCATCCAATGCCACTCCCTGCTGAACTGATGCAGAAACTCGGAGGTGGATTCAGATATACAAAGATAGACCTTGCTGATGCCTATAATCAGATCAAGCTGGCTCCAGAAAGTCAACGCAGACTCGCACTCAGCACTCACCGTGGAGTACTCCTGCAACAACGACTCCCTTTCGGAATCAAGTCAGCACCTGGTTACTTTCAGGAGATCATGGAAAACCTGACCCATGATCTACCTGGAGTGGCCGTCTTCCAGGATGACATGCTCGTCAGTGGGAAAGATGCAAACAGTCACTTAAACAACCTAAAGTGTCTGCTCACACGTCTAAGCGACAATGGACTCAGATGTCGCCGTGAAAAGTGCCAGTTTGCACTACCCAGTGTAGAATACCTTGGACACATTTTGTCGACTGAAGGGATCACTAAGGGATCCAAAGTCGAAGCAGTCTTAAAGATGCCACGTCCAACGAACGAATCAAGCTTGAAATCTTTCCTAGGTTCAGTTCAGTTCTATGGAAAGTTTATCCCAAACTTAGCCAGTATAGCAGAGCCACTCTATTGCCTTACGAAAAAGTCAACTATTTGGAAGTGGGGAGATGAGGAACAGTCAGTTTTTGATCACTTGAAAAATGTACTTTCATCAAGTCAAGTTCTGATACACTTCGATCCAAACAAAACTTTGGGACTGGCTTGTGACGCATCAAACGTTGGTATTGGAGCAGTCCTGTTTCACCGCTATCCTGATGGAAGCGAGCGCCCAATATCCAATATGTCCAAGACTCTCACTTCTGCACAGCGTAACTACAGTCAAATTCAAAAGGAAGCCCTAGCTATCATATT
The DNA here is from genome assembly GCF_046866305.1 of Octopus bimaculoides. Taxonomy (NCBI): domain Eukaryota; kingdom Metazoa; phylum Mollusca; class Cephalopoda; order Octopoda; family Octopodidae; genus Octopus; species Octopus bimaculoides. The sequence goes on along the minus strand of NC_142928.1, from coordinate 81,302,920 downwards.
TGGCTTGCAGAAGTTTTACCAATATTTGTACGGTCGTAAATTCGTACTCGTGACTGACCACAAGCCACTGACATCACTATTCAGTCCGAGGAAAGGGACGCCACTTCTCGCTGCTAACAGACTAGCACGATGGGCCCTGTGGCTGAACCAGTTTGACTACACCATTGAATATCGGAAATCAGCAGATCATGGCAATGCTGATGCCCTCAGTCGCTTGCCATTCGGTGATGATAACGACTTTGACAGAAAGGAAAATGGTGAAGACATAGACATGGTGTGTGCCATCAAAGCTCTTAGTATTCAAGTCCAACCTGTGGATGCTAACGTCCTCCGTCAAGAGTCAGGGAAAGATCCAGTGATATCTACAGTGATGCGCTACGTCCGTGAAGGCTGGCCACCAAAGAACATGGAGATCAATGACGAAGTCAACAAGTTCCGTAAGTTATCAAACTCACTTAGTATCTGTCATGGATGCCTTATACATGGATCTAGAGTTGTGATTCCACATAGCTTGCAGCCAAAGATCCTCAATCTTCTGCATCTTGGACATTTTGGCATGGAACGCATGAAACAACTAGCAAGAACTGCTGTTTATTGGCCTGGTATCGATGCTGCTATAGAGATAGCCAGTCGACGATGTGATTCGTGTAACAAACATCAAAGGCAGCCATCTAAGCCTCCAGTTCACCCATGGATGTTACCAGAAAAGCCGTGGAGCCGCTTACATCTGGACCATGCAATAAATTTTATGGGTAGAGATTGGCTGGTGATCACAGATGCTTATTCCAAGTACCCATGCATTCATCCTACTTCCTCTACGTCCTCCAAAGCCACTTTGAATCTGCTTGAGGAAGACTTTGCGCACTTCGGATTTCCTCACACACTGGTCACCGATAACGCACCAACTTTTACGTCTGAGGAGTTCCAGAGCTGGTGCAAAGAACGCGGGATCACACACCTGACAGGTGCACCTTACCACCCAGCTACCAACGGAGCAGCGGAACGTTTGGTGCAGACCTTCAAACAAGCTCTGAGGAAGTCTTCTCTTCCGCCGACACGAGCACTTCAAGAATTCTTGATGCAGTACCGGAGAACACCGACATCCTGTGGATTCTCTCCAAGTGAACTTTTGAATCACCGGCAGATACGAACAAGGATTGATTCTCTGCTGCCATCGCCAGTACACATTGCTCAAGGCAAACAGTCTAAGGAAGCACATAAGTCTCAGGTGACTCCAAGCTCGGCTGATGTCGCTAAAGTTACCAGGCAGTACAAGGCCGGAGATCCTTTTATGCACTATACTATGGACCTCGCCGAGACAAAGATCCCCGATGGGTACCAGCAATCATTAAGAAGTCATTGGGTACTCGCTGCTTTAACGTGAAGGTCATACCTCATGGCCCGATGTGGAGACGACACTGGGAACAGCTGCGACCGCGGTACACAACTGAGGAAGACAATGAACCTGGTGATGCAGAAAACACTGTATTTGAATTTGCAACAGATCACCCGATGGAGATCTCGGAAACTGTGCCACTAACACAAAGACAAACCAGACCCAAGACCATGTTACCCGTTCCAGAGTATGGACCAGACAACCCAAGACGGTCCAAGAGAACCCGTAAAACCCAAGAGAGACTTTGCTGTTGATACTTCTTGTGTAGCATCAATTTCAGTGGGGAGGTGTTATATGGACTGTTAGATATGTAATTCGTCTGACGTTCCGTGTGTCATGTGGTTCGTCTGAGTTCATTGTTTCATTGTTGTTGTCTTGTGGGACTGTCGTAGTAAAATGTCATTGATATATATATGGCGGACATGACTTTTGTTTATTCATAACAAACATTGGGTGAGCGCGTTCTTTGTATGTAATTGAACAATAAATGTAATAATTAAATTGTATAACTCGTTATGTTATCTCTACGAGTCACCCGAGGGAAACATAACAGAACTTCCCCGTACATACCGACAAAACTATAAAAGCTAATAAATCGGATATTATTATAAAAGTTCAGACAAAGAAGATGTGTTTATTAATTGACATTAGTATTCCTTATAATATAGCGGCGAAAGAATTTGACATGATCAGTAAATATAAAGACTTGCTAATTGAAATTGAAAAAATGTGGCATCCCAAGTCAACTACTGTACCAGTGATTGTAGGATCTCTAGGAATGATAAAAAAAGGTACTGAAACCTATTTGAAAATGATACCAGGCTTACCATCCCTACAGGAAGTGCAAAAAATCGTGTTAACTGGAACGATTCATGTACTGAGAAGAGCTGTAAAAACAACATCCATTCATAGATTTATTTATTTATTAATTTTTCTAAATATATATTTTACCTGTGAATTTGCGTGTGTAAACTGGGAATGCATACAATGAACTTCTCTGCCCTAGGTGTACGGAAAACACACGGCGAGAAATGGAAGAAAATTTGAAGAAAGAAAAAAAAGACATAATAATAATAATAATAATAATAATAATAATAATAATAATAATAATAATAATAATAATAATAATAATAATGGCCAAGGTTAATGCAACACTTTAATGGGCTTTATTTGTTGTTTGATTGAACAGATCTACGATCAAAGGTATTCCGACCGTGACCATTTTATCTACTTTTTTTTTTATCACAATGCATTTAGCTCTTCATTACCTAGTGTATACTTTCATTTTCTAAGACAGTAAGGTGATATTATATGGAGATTTAGCTGCTGATTCTCGCATGTCGAGTGACCCAGTGGAGCCTCTCTCGTTGGCTCGTGGGAATTTGTTTCCTTTTTTCGTTGTGGTTACAGAGATTTGTGCATGTACGTGTGTGTGGATATATTTATGTGTTTAGTGGCTGCCGTCAGTGTATGTGTGAGTGAGCGTGCATACGTGTGTGTGTGTGTATGTGTAAGCGTGGATGCGTATGTGTGTGTGTGTGTGTGTGTGTGTGTGCGTGTGTGTGTGCATGTGTAAGCGTGGATGCGTATGTGTGTGTGTACGCGCGCGTGAATGCGCTTCCATGGATCACCACTCCAGTTTGGATTGCTCTATCACTTTATTTTGTCTCCAAGATAAAGGAAACAGATTTAAAGTGCACGTAAACCCCAGCTGTGAGATCTTTTCGTGTTACTAACCCCAACGAAAAATATGCATAGATTTTTGCAGCTTGCAACTATAGTTAAAATACAAGAAGAAGAAGAAGAAGAAGAAGAAGAAGAAGAAGAAGAAGAAGAAGAAGAAGAAGAAGAAGAAGAAGAAGAAGAAGAAGAACAACAACAACAACAACAACAACAACAACAACAACAACAACAACAACAACGACAACGACAACAACAACAGCGACAACAACAACATTGATAATAGAAGAATAAGAAGGTAATTGTAAAAAGAGAAGGGAAACATTGAAATGGAAAAGAAAATATGGTGATATGGAGATGTACGAGAAGAAAAATGAAGAGATTATAAGGAAATATGCGGATAAGACAGGGTAGAAATTGTGAAGCGAAAGATGGATATGAAAAGTTGGTAAATGTAAGAACAAGAGGTGAAAATAAGGGAGAGAAGGAGAAGGGGGAGAGAGAGGAAGCGAATATTTTATAGATGTAAAAAGGGACGGCTAGGATCGGAGAGGAAACAACGAGAAAGAGAATTGTGGCCGAAGACAGATTTATACTCAGGAGAATGAAGAGAAGTGGGGAAAAATTTAACGAAATATTTCGTTGTACATGAGGACGATGATGATGATGACGACGACGATGGATGGATGATGTACTGAGGCTCTTAAACCCCAAATCAGTCCTGATCGACCAGCCCTATGATCAAAGGCGTGGAAACCCCTTTTTTTTTTCTTTCCTTTTATACCGTTGAGTAATTCTTCAATATATCCTGTCTTTATTTTTGAGACAGTAACGTGAAGGAGATTTATTTGTTATTAGTAGCAAAGTTGTTTTTTTTTTTTTTGCAAGAAACGAATCGCAGTTGCAAAGCAATCCGTGAGACTCGTCTGTGATGAGAAAAGGAATCTTTGATTTAACAAATTCATATGTATGTGCGTCGCTGCACGAAGCAGTGTTAGATAATTAAAACAGTTTAAACACAAATATGTCATGAAGTATAATGTCTTAAATTTAATGAAACTTCTTACTTTGGATCTTAATGAGAAGGTTAGTTCTGTTTTACTTTGGAAAGCTTAAAGATACATAGTGGCACTGAATATGTGGTAATTCTAAGTTTGATTTGCAAGATTATTATCCATACGTCAGTCAAGACGCAATGGCCCAGTGGTTAGGGCAGCGGACTCGCGGTCATAAGATCGCAGTTTCGATTCCTAGACCGGGTGTTGTGAGTGTTTATTGAGCGAAAACACCTAAAAGTTCCACGAGGCTCCGGCAAGGGATGGTGGCGAACCCTACTGTACTCTTTCACCACAACTTTCTCTCACACTTACTTCCTGTTTTTGTTGTGCCTGTAAATCAAAGGGTCAGCCTTGTCACATTGAATATCCCCGAGAACTACGTTAAGGGTACACGTGTCTGTGGAGTGCTCAGCCACTTGCACGTTAATTTCACGAGCAGGCTGTTCCGTTGATCCGATCAACTGGAACCCTCGACGTCGTAAGCGACGAGTGCCAACAATCCATACGTCAAGCATGCGTCGGTTCTTGGCTAAGAACAACGTTGAGGAAAATCTTTTACATTGCTATGTGCCAGAACACCATAATTATTCTTCAAAAGTAGTTATTTTTCAATATCTATAGTGGATTATTTAATAATTCTAAAGTAGAGAGTCTATTAATTTTGGACGTTATTGTTTGGAAAAAAAAATATTACCCGATTGTAAATGAATTAAAATGGGTTGCAAGAAGGATCATCAGACAGTACACTAAAAGAAGTTTTTTCATATTAGTATTTCTAAGTTATGGTTTTTATATTTCGAAACCTCTTTTGAAATTGATCAAAAAGATTGAAATATTCCATCATCAATTTTGTTTCTGCTCTTTTAGTGTTGGAAAAATGCACCATAATCACTTTTTTTTCTTGATTTAACCCCAGGAAAAAATATCTTCTCTGGTAGTTCCACATATCGATTTTGAAGTAAATAAATCTTCTCATATCGTAAAATATCACCATTATTCTTCGTACACATGTAACCAACTGCATCGTATTTACTATATCTACACCTCTAGAATATATAGCAATTTAAATTACTAATTCACTAAGTAACTGAAAAATAAAGAGTGCATTTTCTCAAAGGAGGAGACAATAATCTCTGTGAGAAAATTCACAATTTTTTTTTTTTTTTTGTAGATATTACTACATTATACATGTTCTAGGGGTTCTTGTCAGTAATAGGTATCATTTGGTCAGAAACTGCCCGTCGTAATAAACTAATGTTCTCAAATAAACTGACATTTTGTGAAGTTAAGATTCATGCCTTAAACACGCATTAACCTTCAATGTGTGATAACACTTTCTTTAAAAATAAATGATTTGAATTGAAATTAAAAGGTTCACACACTTCATAACTCGCTTGCGTCATAGAAATATTTTAAATATTACTGTTTGTATAAACATTTTATTAATGCTATCTTGCCTAAACGCAGAGTTCCTTTCAGTTTTAATATTCCGAATGGTTGATTCAGTATTACTGTTCAAGAATATACTTCTTCATACATTGGGAACGAGCCTTCATACATTGGGAACAAATAAATTACACACACACTTCTAAATTATTTCTATGAGAAAATAATTGTCCATTTTTCTACGAACAACTATTGCCAGCAATCATCTTTTTTTTTTTTTCTTTTATTAAAACCATTCATTACAGAAAGAATTATTTTCATATACTTTGTAATATTGATTTAAGATTTTTAGTAACTCTAATCAAGCAAAAGACAAAAATACTAAATGCTAATTAGCTGTAATAGGAGTATGGCTATTACGTTATTAATTCAAATGTATTCCGAATCATGGTATCACAAGATAAGCGTTAGACTAATGGAAATACATAAATGTTTTATAGAATATTTGAAGTAACCTATATTAATTTGCGTTTTGGTTTTCAGGTTAAATCGTTTTTTGATAAGATTTAGAGATCAATGTTAACGGGTTATTTTGAGTCTTAATGTGGGGTAATTTCTCCCGCGTGGTGAAGCTCCCAATCTCCTGAGTAGGATTTGAAGTTTTTTTTTTTGTATGTAAATATGTGGTTATATGCTTGTCTTGGTTGAGTGGAAGAGCTGGTAGTTTTTTTTTTTAGGCTGTAGTTGCAGCAGGGTATTGTATGTGTGTGAATGCTTGAAAGTGGTTTTTCACATCGTTTCTTATTTCTTTATTGCCCACAAGGGCTAAACATAGAGGGGACAAACAAGGAGATTAAGTCGATTTCACCGACCCCAGTGCGTAACTGGTGCTTAATTTATCGACCCCAAAAGGATGAAAGGCAAAGTCGACCTCGGCGGAATTTGAACTCAGAACGTAACGGCAGACGAAATACCGCTAAGCATTTCGCCCGGCTTGCTAACGTTTCTGCCAGCTCGCCGCCTTCACATCGTGGTTTTTCACATCGTGGCAGAGATTGTGAGGAGTCCAAATTTGCTGATGCAACAAACTTTGCATTTTGCATACCCAGATGGTCTATGCCTTTATTTGCTTCGTTGAATAAATTGTCTGTGGCTTTGATCTATGTACAATTTCTGATATTGTATAAGCAGCTGCTTTATATTCCTTGCAGTATATTGTGGTTTGTTATAGCGAAAATGGGACCGAATCGAGACTAATATAGTTTATGACAGATCTAATCACTGGTACACCACTGTTGCTGCTTCTTCCTGTTTGCCAAATATTGTAACTGTGTGATATTAAGTATATTTGTACCTCGTCTCGCTTCCTTTATTATGCCTTCTATGAGCACTATAAATGTTGTAGAGGTGTTGTATGCAATTACGAGTAATTTTGTCTTCTGTATGTATGGTTTGTTCATGTTGTTAAAAGAGTGAGGGTTGATTGTTGTTGATGTTCTATAGTATTTCTTGTAAGAAAAGCAACTGTGTTTTTGATTAAGTGCTACTTTAACTTTATTGTGTTGGTGCCAAGCTTCTAAGTGATTAATGTGAGATTGAAGTTCTTGTATTATCTATTCGAAGGAAAGCTGTCTAGAGCTCCTAAATCCTCCAATTACACCAGCTCTAAGAAAAATATTATAACAAATGCATAGGCAGTTATAATTACACTATGAAACTGATGATCATTAAACCCTTTGCTTGTCCTGTGTATCACATGTGTTACACAGGACATATTTCCCTGGCGTCCATGCATCATATGATACACATTCCTAAGTTTTTTCAACTCCTAGATTAACATGTGATTTATGAAAGGAAAGCTTTATATTACTCAGAACGTGTGAAACAAGCATGAACGTTTAGGACAAACGTTTGAAGATGATCTGGACAGGCAAAGGGTTAATAATAATCCCGGTTGATCTAGTTCTGTTCGAATTATTAATCTTAAAGGTGTTCCTAACGATACTGATCAAATACCAAAAATATAATATGCATTGCCAATATCTTTATGATTTGTTGAAACGATTCACCGCATATAGTACATTACTGGACCAATAGGGCAAGCATGAGACCGGAATATGAGATAAATTATGAAAAGTATGAGATAAACTATGAAAAGTAAAGAGCTAAATTGTAGTGAACAGATTTAAGTTAATACATTTATAAGACAGAGTCTATTTGATATTTATTAATCCCTTTAAAATTCTCAGAATACATGAATACAGTATAATGTTTATAGACTGAAAATTAAATTATAAAAGTAAAGAACTTGATTTTATTTAACAAATATAGGTACAAATTAATACAATTCCAATGCAGAGTATGTTTAATTTTTATCAATCCACTTTAAAAAGTAAATAACAAAACTATTTTTAATACACTATATGCAAATTAACCAATTTCAAAAACGGCGTCAGTTTACTCTGTATAAGGTAAAGTATATTGCACGGTATTGCACAGTAGTCTCGGATTTCTGGAAGACGAACAAGAGGTCCGGTACAGTATTATAGGAATAAAGATGTTGGCACTTCATATTTGAATTTGAAATTTGATCAAGATCGTGCATCAGTGTTTTGGAAATGATAGCTAGTTGTGAGCGTGATGTCATCTCTATGTGAAGTTCTGTGCTAATCCTCAGAGGCGGCGTATATAGAAAGAACAGTGTAGATATAGCTTGAAAAAAAAATTAAAGGGATTATCAATTTAGTATTCCATTCGGGGAAATTAAATTTCTGGTTTTTGTACACTACATAGCATTGGAGACCTGACATGGAACTTTGCTAGCCAGTGCTTTGTGTTGTTTAAGGAAGAGTTGAGTATTTTGCGAAAAATGGAGTTGAAGGTTGTGTTGATGTTGATGGTGGTTACTGTGCAGGAAGAGACGTTGATGTTACTGAAGCCGTAATGGATCCTCTATGTTAAGGTCGGTGAGTAATGAGTTTTATTTTTAGTGTAATGTTCTGAATCTGTGTTGTGATTTAGAGAGGGGAATGTGTGGGCTATTATTATATAATAAAGGATGATGATGTCATCTGGTGCGATGGAGTAAGATTAGTGTGGCTTTGGCGGTTGAGGTGCAGTACAGTGAAATCTATTGTAATGAAGAGCAATTTAATGCAATGTAATGTTATATAGTATCGTGCAGTCTTCTGGTATGTCATGTCGTGTAGTGTGGTGTGAGGTAGTGTTCTATGGTGTGGCGTGGTACGGTGTTCTTTGGTACAGTAGCGATGTTATTGTTTTTTAACCCTTGGTCGGATCTGATCGTGCTGACATCTTATGAAAAACATTCTCACCGGGACAAATCCCGCCTTTTTATTTCAGTGTATTTGGTTTACACTATATGAAGGAACCTTCCTTTTTAAGATGCAAGGAAATAACTGATGAAGTTACTCTTTGGCCAATATTTCTACCAGGATAAGGAACAACATAGAGTATCCTTCGTTAACTTGTAGTTATGGTTAAGGTCGTATAGCGTGGTCTGTTGTCCTATGGTTTGATGAAGTATAGGATGTTGTAAGTTAATAGTGTGTTGACATATATTCTGGTATAATGTAGAGAGTTGTAATATAAGTATGGAAAATGTAAGTGTAGAATGATAGAATGTAATATGAAGCATAATTATGTGATCTGGTGTGATGCATCATGATATCATCTGGGATGGTGTATGACAGTGGTATCTAGTGTGGCGTACCAGAGTGTGATCTGATGTGACATATCACAGTGTAATCTGGAGTGGAGTATTATTATCTGACAGAGATATCACACTTCAACGCAATATCTGGTGTGATGTATCATAGTGTGATCTGGTGTAGTGCATATAATTTGGTATGGTATATCGTAGCGAGATCTGGTGTGGTGGCTCATAATTTTTTTTCTAACATAGACTCGAGACCCTGGCTCTCGGACCAGTAGTTTAGTTGATTAAATCGACCTCTGTACTTGACTGATGCTTTATTTTATAAAGCACGGAAAGGTGAAAGGAAACATTATCTTCAGCAGAATTTGAACCTAAAACATAAAGAGTTGAGGCAAACACCATAAAGAATTTAGTTCGATGCTCTTACGATTTTGCTACTTCACATTCTTAATGTGTGGTGTATCATGGCGTGATATGTGCAGTAAAATGTGGTTCAACTGCAAGGCAACCATAATTGGACTATGGAACAATATAGGGTAGTCATGGCCGCTCATCTTTTTTCCCATTTTTTCTAAACATACTGTATCTTGAGTTATCGTAGCCACTGTACCCTTCCTATTTTTAAAACGGAAAGGTGCTAATTATTGCTAATTGACAGAGATTTAGCTCCTGCTTTTAGCCGGTTGAACGACTGATTGCGTTGCTCCTTGCTGGACTAGAATGGATTATGTTGGTGTAACATACTATGATGAAATTTAATGTGATCTGGTGTATTATGGCGCACTATTGTTCTTGTTGTTATCGCTGCTGTTCCGTTGTTGTTGTTGTTGTTGTTGTTGTCGTCGTCGTCGTCGTCGTCGACGTCGTCATCGTCGTCGACGTCGTCATCGTCGTCGTCGTCGTTGTTGTTGTTGTTTAGCCTCTGGTCAATGATGGTCATTATGATGAAATGCATTCAAATCTTAATCATCTGGTTTCTTAATAAGAAAAAAGGACTTCGGATTACATTATTAAATATACCCACTTTTTTAATGATGATATACTGTGATTTGAGGGATATTTGCCAATTATTTATAACAGTTCGAGCAATGACGGAGACGTTTCCTCGTTTGCGTAGTGGAGCTGAACTTCTGCCCATCACCTTCACTGAAAGGAACAACCTTCTCATTTAATTTATCTCATATGCACATACTTAAATTAAAGTACATGCATACTAAATAATTAAAGTACTAGAAAATTAAACAGTGAAATCTAACTCTTTCTTGAAACGAACTTTATTTGCACCAGTGCAAGAAACAGAACACAGTAAAGGCAGGATAAGTATTCTAGAACATGTAGTACTTAAACAACAGTCAAAGTTTAAGGGTAGAAAGGTCTAGTGCTCATGGATAATAGAAAAATATTCAGCTACCTTCCTTAAGTCTGTTACTAAAGAAGACTGGTGTGATAAGCGGCCTCTTAGTTCATCTTAAAATCTTAATGCCATACAGGCGGATGAATGTTATGACTGGATCATATTAATTGAGGGTGGAGGCGCAATGGCCCAGTGGTTAGGGCAGCGGACTCGCGGTCATAGGATCGCGGTTTCGATTCCCAGACCGGGCGTTGCGAGTGTTTATTGAGCGAAAACACCTAAAGATCCACGAGGCTCCGGCAGGGGACGGTGGCGAACCCTGCTGTACTCCTTCACCACAACTTTCTCTCACTCTTACTTCCTGTTTCTGCTGTGCCTGTAATTCAAAGGATCAGCCTTGTCACACTGTGTCACGTAGAATATCGGATCGGATCAACTGGAACCCTCGACGTCGTTAGCGACGGAGTGCCAACAACAACAACAACAACAGCAACATATTAATTGAGGATACTCAATTGGTGATGAGTCCCTCGAGGCATCTCGGAAAGTCTGAGTTGACTGTAATGACATAGTGATAACATATCGTCTGCTTGACAAAGTGAATTATTTTGTATCAGCATCAATGGAAATGGTGGAGCTTCTGTAATTGTTGAGATCATAGATGATAGAGATGTTACTAAAGTTCGTTGCTTTTAATTGAATATGTAATCGACCAGTATCGTAAGCCCAGCAATACTAGATTTGACTAGTAAACATTTATACCGGAATTTTCTGTTGAGTGATTTTACCATCAGTCAACTTCATGACCTACAGATCGAGCTGTTCCACATCGATTATGTCACCAGTTTTCTTCAATCTCTAAAGGTTGTCACTATCTTGGCTTTGAAATATTAGGTCGTCAAGTATGAAAAGAAGAAAAGTTTGCTAATGTTTTATAAATACAAGGAATAGTTTTATTCATCAAAGTCTGCACCCATATTGTCAACACACTTTTGCCATTTCAACGGTAGCTTGTCCAACCCGGAGCTGCAAAAGCCTAGCAATCTAGAGTCAATAAAATCTTGGAAGGCCTGTTTTACAGCATCGTCGGGATTAAATTTTTTTCCCCATCAAAAAGTTATCCAAATTCTGAAAGAAGTGGCAGTCAGTGGGAGCAAGATCAAGTGAACATGGTGGATGATGGAGAACTCCAACTCCAACTCCTGTAGTTTCACCAATGTCATTTTTGTGATGTATGGCCTGGCATTGTCGTGCAATAAAATAGGAGTGGATCTGTTGACTAATCTAGGCTGCTTTTTTGTAAGCTTCTGCACCATTTGGTTCAGTTGGTTGTAGTATATTTCGGCCATGATTGATGAGCCAGGCTTAATGAAATCGTAATGGATCACACCTGCACCAGACCACCAAACACACACCATCAGCTTCTTTTGATGAATTTTGCTTTTTGGACTGTTTTGGTGGCTCGTCTTTGTCCAACCATTGTGCTGAACGTTTACATTACAATTCGATTAAAAAATGATTCATTTTTGTGACGAGATAATGCAAGCTTCCAAACGTTGCTGTTTCTGATTTTCATTGAGTTCATGTGGAACCCACTTATTCAACTTTTTCACTTTACCGATTTGAACTAGGTGAGTCAATATTGTTTGCTTGCTAACACGAAACAACAACGATAATTCACAGGCACTTTGAGATGGATCTAACTCGACGGTGGCTTTCAGTTCATCATTATCCACCTTTGTTTCTGGTCGACCGCGTTGCTCATTTGTGAGGTCAAAGTTACCAGAACGAAATTTTGCAAACCAATTTGATACTGTCTGCTGTGTAATAACATTAGAATGAAATACTCAATTAATATTCCGAGCTGTCTGTAATGCTGTAGATCTAAGAAAGTACTCATATTTCAAAACTGTACGAATTTCCGACTTAGCCATCTCTAAAAAACGATTTATAAATGCTTTATATAGCGCAAAGCGAGTTAGAATAAAGAAATAGATGTGTCAGCTTTCTAACAAAAAATAAAGATTGTCAAACTATAATAATGGCAAAATGAGCAGCTGTCAAAGTTTACCATATACCTTACTACAAATTTCATACTTGACGACCTAATAGAAACGTAATTTTCAACAGTCAGTAAAGGAAATTGCCAAGTGTTCACTTTTGGCATCTTTCATGTGCCTATTACAAGAGTCTTATCTAAGGATCGTCCCGTGTATCGTAAGGTTTGTGTTTTCCAGGTGGAATTAAGATAAAGTCACAAGTATGTCTTCCGAAAATGCGAATTGCCAGAGAAAGCTAAGGTACTCTAACAGGCATGTTACAGTATAGTAAGACTGTGTGTATTGAAGTAAATCAAAGAATCAATGTTGATGTCACCATTAATTGATGTGTTCTCTTCGGCAAGGTATTTCACTGTTTTTACACCATTTTCAGAAAACAAATACTTTTGGAATATTGTTAAGTGAATCCAGGGTCATCGCCTAATATGACAAAAGTGCGACCAGGCAAAGCAGTAAGTTTATTTGTTCTATTAGAAGACGTCTCGACAACTGGCCAGCTAGAGTAGTGATCGACAGTTGTGAATTATTTAGTTCCTTTACAGGTGAGGCAGTCTACGCAAATACTAAGAAATGAGTACTCCGACGACACTAGTAATAGAGGGAATGTATATGGTAATAATGGTGGTTGTAAGGAATTTGAAGTGCGTTGTTGGTTGAAGTTATTCCAGGTTAAAGGATTGGCGTGTTTTCCCTCAATGTTGTAAAGAACACATCTTGCTGCACCATCCACAACGAAAAAAGCATTACCAAATTGATAGTTTTCTTGTAGGTCCTGTGGTAGTTCGTGACTGAAATCAGGCAAACAAATCTTGATTATGTTCATGAGTTAATACACATTTCCCTCACATGCTGTTGATAAGCAGACGTTTTCTATGTCACTGATTTTGTATCAAGTGAAGTAAATTAATATTTTGTAGTAGGAATATTGTTTTTCTCTATGCCTGTTGGCTTTGCCTAAAATGATGTTCTACCAATATTATAGAATGTAAACAGAGTCCAGGTAGAAAACGCTGAAATTTATGATAACATTGATGAGTATCAGTTGGGAAAGTGAACCAGTAGTTACTTGATGTTTGAGTACAGGTAGATGCTTCATCGAAGTACCTTTTCGTTTAGGTTACTGAGATGTGTATTAGCGAAGTCTTCTAATGATCCCCCCATAAATATCTTGGATAGTAGTTTATGGTCTAATACTACAAGGAGACTGTCCTAGCCGAGCACGAAATATGTTTTGTTGAATATCTTTATCGACTACAGCTTTTCCTCCTTAACTGGAGAATATCTTGACGGTTCCGGGTGTATAAAACCACTATCAGTGTAATTTTGCAACTTGTTATACATCAGGATGATTCTGCATTTTGGCCTTTATTAAAACCAATCTTGGAACAACCAAAAGTTTATTTATATCTTCGACCTGCCAGTAGATAAGCAAATCCCTTTTCTCCATTCAAAGATTCTGATTTTGCAATTTC
>NC_142928.1:81281335-81283835 GCF_046866305.1 Octopus bimaculoides | reverse complement strand
TGTGAATATATATATATATATATATATATATATATATATATATATATATATATATATATATATATATATATATATATATATATATGTGTATATATATATACGTGTTTGTGTGTGTGTGCGTGAATATATATGTATATATATATATATATGTATGTATGTATATATATATATATATATATATACTTTATTTAAAAGCAGCAGAAATATAACAAAAAAACCGTTACTCTGAGTTTCACGTTCCCGTTCATCGGACAGTTTTGTTATATATATATATATATATATATATATATATATAAACCAGTGGATAGATTCCACTGAAATTAGATAAATAACCTTCGAACAGATAGTCAGCAGCGCCACCTGTCTGGGGCTTGGCTGCTCTGCATTGACAAGGGGCAACAGCCTGAAACTAGTCTGCAGATGCCAAACCAGCAGGGGGACACTGCTGACCTCCCCTGTTCGAAGGTTATAAAGGACACAGGTTTCGTGTGTCACATAGCTAGCTAGAGGCGATGGCTTCTTGGAGCTAATTCACGGCAGCTTTCGTCCTAATTTTGGGACTGCCATGTTGGCTTGGCGATAACTATTAATTTCCAGTACCGCTGCCGTAGTCTCCTTTAGAGAGACTTAGAAATATTAATAACTCTCTCTCTCTCTCTCTCTCTCTCTCTCTCTCTCTATATATATATATATATATATATATATATATATATATATATATATATATATATATATATATACGTGTGTGTGTGTGTGTGTGCGTGCGTGCGTATGTGTGTGCGTGCGTGCATATGTGTGTGTGTGTGTTACTGTCTTCTTGGCTTGAATTCATGTGGTGATTCTAAAGAATAACACCGTCATGCAAACAGTGCCCTTGCTCGACAATGACAAAATCATCAAAAACAACATCAACGACAAGGCGACTTGCTAGAGAGGCCTTAAACCAACAAGTTTTGCAATCTGATAGAACGTTCTAAAGCTAAGCGCTTTATGGGCCTGAAACCCAGGGTAATCCCATAAACCTGCCTTATCTAACTTTATATACTATATATATATATAAATATATATATAAACACTCTCATTACTCCCAAGTCATAAATACACACAAGGTTAGATTCGGTTTCTCTAACATGAAGAACATTTCACAGATAATATCTGCACACAATATGAGGCTTTTGCATCCACTAGAAAGTTCAAACAGTAATATCATTGAACCAAACATTATTAACCCTTACCAAAATAACAATAACACTAATAATAATAATATAGGGAACAATATTAATAACACGACACATAATAGTAATAGTCATAACAACAAAATCATTATTTCAGAAGTCAATTCCAAAAGAATTAGTTTTTTAAGTGAAAATGTGAGACTCAGAAACACTATCTACCAATGTCAAGTTAGTACTCCCAAAATACTCACTTTTACGTAGGTTCTTCCGCTACACCTTTATCCACTAGAATTTCTTACCATTTTTCATCCTTTAGAGATAGAAGCAAACGTAATACCACGAGCCTTAGCAAACTAATTTGGGATCTTAAAGATAATAACATTAAATTTAAACTAGACTGGCTTATTCTTTCTATTTCTAAGCCATATGAAAAGGGTGGAAAATTCTGTGATCTCTGTGTAACAGAATTTCTTTTTATTTTATTTTCAAAGAATAGTCTGGTTAATACTTTCATAGAACATTCTTACAAATGCAAACATTGGCAAAAACATACATATTCTGCATTCAAATAAAAATAAAGGTTTTTATAAAACGCTATCATATTTACCCGTAATAAGTAAATACTTAAAATAGTTCTAATAAAACATATTAGTTTTTCCCTCAAAGGCTAGAAGATTAAAATTACTTACGATTCTAATTATTTATCTATACTTTCGTAATTTATTAACCTTAATTAGAGTATATTTTAAATCTTGATAAACCCTTGTAACAACCATAACATACTAAATTTATGTACGTATGAACATACCGGTATGGGTGTTTTTATATATACGCGTGTATCTGTGAGAGATAATGTGTATATATATATATATATATATATATATATATATGTGTGTGTGTGTGTGTGTGTGTGTGTGTGTGTGTGTGTGTGTGTGTGTGTGTGTGTGTGTGTATACATATTTAGGGTTTTGTATAAAATAGAGGTGTTTTAACTGATTTTTCTGTGTACATATACGCATTATCATTTATATTTTCACTCTTACCCTTGTTTTGACTATTATCAATATTATTTTTTTTTAAATATATAAATATGCATTTACGTATGATTTTTTGGATGTATGTACATTTTTGTGTAAAAATGTATTTATTAAAACATAGGTTTGTTTATATATTCAAATATGAGTGTACTTGTGAATAAGTATGGGAGCATATTTGTGTAGATGTATTTTTTATTTTTATTTAAAAAAAATATAAGTAAACATTTAGATGTTTGTGTATGTGTAAATATAAATGTGTGTATATATGATTGTGTATACAAGTTTATG
>NC_142928.1:81226335-81273835 GCF_046866305.1 Octopus bimaculoides | reverse complement strand
TAGAATATAGCGTTGGCTCTGACAAGTGTTCAGCATCATATGTCAGTAAACCATTATATATCAATCGTGCTGCTTATTAACTCTTGGCTGTTGAATATCGCCGATTGGTTGTCACCAGAGAATTTTATCTATTTATTTTTGAACCACGTAAAGTTCTAATATATTTCTCCACTGAGTGATTAATATTGAAAAAATTCTTTTCATTGCCCCCTGATTTCTCAGGTGTGTGTGTATCTCTGAAGATATGTGTGTGCGAAACACCATACTGGAACTGTATTGTCAGCCATCAACAAAGATTTGTCCAAGTTTGACCAGCGAATGGTACAATACGTTACAAGGTTTGCATCTTTTCGTATAGACAAGTATTATAAACTGTCTACAGTGTATAATATTTGTCTATACGAGTATGTGTGTGTGAGTGTGTGTGTGTGTGTGTGTGTGTGTGTGTGTGTGTGTGTGTGTGTGTGTGCGCCCATATGTGTGCGCGCTAGTGTGTATACATACATACATATTATATATATGCACATACACACCTGTGAACATACTTACATATATACATATTATTGAGTGAGAGAGCAGCGCATGCCATCAAAGGGACACTGGGGTACAAATATACAAAGTCCAATATACCCATCATGACTACCCGTCTGTTAAGGGTACATCAGGCACGTGCATCACAACCATATATGCGTGACATGATGATCTCATATTAAGATAAGCAGCGCATAACCTTGCAGGTGGGGACCCAGTTAGAATTTTCTTCAAGTCGAGTAGCCCATCCCACTCAAAAGGTCCCTGAATAAGGGTTATTTAAGGATGATTAACGAAACACCCATGTTTCCAGGGGTGAATTAGTCAAACCTCAAAGAAACCCCACCTTTTATACCAAGACAAAACATGCACATGATAACACTTCCAATCAGTTAAGATAAAAAGCCATGAGAGCCAGTGCCTGGTACTGAATCAGGGCGTTTAGTATTATTATTATTATTATTATTATTATTATTATTATTATTATTATTATGATCATCAACATTATTATTATTATTATCATTATTTTTATTTATTCATTAAGGACTCTAGCTGGCGGAATTGTTAGTGCGTCGGACAAAACGTTTAGTGGTATTTCTACCAACTCTTTACGATCTAACTTCTAATTCCGCTGAGTCCGACTTTGCCTTTCATCCTCACAAATCCGATTAAATACGTACCAGTTGAGTTCTGAGGTCATGTAATCGACTTACACCTTCTCCCTAAAATTACTGGGACTGTGCCAAAATTTGAAACCATTTTTTCTTTAACGCAAGAAGACAAAAGCAACTCAAAGCTATTGAGCTTTGAACCATTACATTTATCCCCTTTGTCGCGGGGATAAATGCAATGAAAGAAACACATCATGTGTGTGTGTGAGAAAGAGAGAGAGTTTGTGTGTCTGTGTTCGCTAACGTATGAATCATCTGCCAGGTTATTAAATCATAGGAGCTTGACATTTTTATTGGGCTGCTAAATCCTGACAAAAACTTAGACATATTCATGTTTCGAGTGTGCATTACTCATTTTCAAGTCCGGTTAAAACTGATATTTGAATACGTGCAGTGTTCATTGTTGTTAGAATATAGCGTTGGCTCTGACAAGTGTTCAGCATCATATGTCAGTAAATCATTATATATCAATCGTGCTGCTTATTAACTCTTGGCTGTTGAATATCGCCGATTGGTTTTCACCAGAGAATTTTATCTATTTATTTTTGAACCACGTAAAGTTCTAATATATTTCTCCACTGAGTGATTAATATTGAAAAAATTCTTTTCATTCCCCCCTGATTTCTCAGGTGTGTGTGTATCTCTGAAGATATGTGTGTGCGAAACACCATACTGGAGCTGTATTGTCAGCCATCAACAAAGATTTGTCCAAGTTTGACCAGCGAATGGTACAATACGTTACAAGGTTTGCATCTTTTCGTATAGACAAGTATTATAAACTGTCTACAGTGTATAATATTTGTCTATACGAGTATGTGTGTGTGAGTGTGTGTGTGTGTGTGTGTGTGTGTGTGTGTGTGTGCGTCTGCGCCCATATGTGTGCGCGCTAGTGTGTATACATACATACATATTATATATATGCACATACACACCTGTGAACATACTTACATATACACATATTATTGAGTGAGAGAGCAGCGCATGCCATCAAAGGGACACTGGGGTACAAATATACAAAGTCCAATATACCCATCATGACTACCCGTCTGTTAAGGGTACATCAGGCACGTGCATCACAGCCATATATGCGTGACATGATGATCTCATATTAAGATAAGCAGCGCATAACCTTGCAGGTGGGGACCCAGTTAGAATTTTCTTCAAGTCGAGTAGCCCATCCCACTCAAAAGGTCCCTGAATAAGGGTTATTTAAGGATGATGAACGAAACACCCATGTTTCCAGGGGTGAATTAGTCAAACCTCAAAGAGACCCCATCTTTTATACCAAGACAAAACATGCACATGATAACACTTC
Organism: Octopus bimaculoides; assembly: GCF_046866305.1. Taxonomy (NCBI): domain Eukaryota; kingdom Metazoa; phylum Mollusca; class Cephalopoda; order Octopoda; family Octopodidae; genus Octopus; species Octopus bimaculoides. The sequence goes on along the minus strand of NC_142928.1, from coordinate 81,271,318 downwards.
CAATCAGTTAAGATTAAAAGCCATGAGAGCCAGTGCCTGGTACTGAATCAGGGCGTTTAGTATTATTATTATTATTATTATTATTATTATTATTATTATTATTATTATTATTATTATTATTATTATGATCATCAACATTATTATTATTATTATCATTATTTTTATTTATTCATTAAGGACTCTAGCTGGCGGAATTGTTAGTGCGTCGGACAAAACGCTTAGTGGTATTTCTACCAACTCTTTACGATCTAACTTCTAATTCCGCTGAGTCCGACTTTGCCTTTCATCCTCACAAATCCGATTAAATATGTACCAGTTGAGTTCTGAGGTCATGTAATCGACTTACACCTTCTCCCTAAAATTACTGGGACAGTGCCAAAATTTGAAACCATTTTTTCTTTAACGCAAGAAGACAAAAGCAACTCAAAGCTATTGAGCTTTGAACCATTACATTTATCCCCTTTGTCACGGGGATAAATGCAATGAAAGAAACACATCATGTGTGTGTGTGTGAGTGAGAGAGAGAGAGAGAGTTTGTGTGTGTGTGTTCGCTAACGTATGAATCATCTGCCAGGTTATTAAATCATAGGAGTTTGACATTTTTATTGGGCTGCTAAATTCTGACAAAAACTTAGACATATTCATGTTTCGAGTGTGCATTACTCATTTTCAAGTCCGGTTAAAACTGATATTTGAATACGTGCAGTGTTCATTGTTGTTAGAATATAGCGTTGGCTCTGACAAGTGTTCAGCATCATATGTCAGTAAATCATTATATATCAATCGTGCTGCTTATTAACTCTTGGCTGTTGAATATCGCCGATTGGTTTTCACCAGAGAATTTTATCTATTTATTTTTGAACCACGTAAAGTTCTAATATATTTCTCCACTGAGTGATTAATATTGAAAAAATTATTTTCATTCCCCCCTGATTTCTCAGGTGTGTGTGTATCTCTGAAGATATGTGTGTTCGAAACACCATACTGGAACTGTATTGTCAGCCATCAACAAAGATTTGTACAAGTTTGACCAGCGAATGGTACAATACGTTACAAGGTTTGCATCTTTTCGTATAGACAAGTATTATAAACTGTCTACAGTGTATAATATTTGTCTATACGAGTATGTGTGTGTGAGTGTGTGTGTGTGTGTGTGTGTGTGTGTGTGTGTGTGTGTGTGTGTGTGTGTGTGTGTGTGTGTGTGTGTGTGTGTGTGTGTGTGTGTGTGTGTGTGTGTGTGTGTGTGTGTGTGTGTGTGTGTATTCGAGCTTCTATTGTAGGTAGGTATATTAAATTAGCATGGTGCAATATCCGCTTTGAAACAAATACTGTTTCATTAAACTATCATATTTCGTTAGTTTTATTAGCAATTTGTTTGCTGCTGGCTATAAACATATAAACATACATATGAACACAATCATACGTATACATACATACATACCTACATACATAAGATTCTGAGCAGCTGTATGACCAAGGTACTTCACTATCGCCTCATGATCTATGAGTTCAAATCCACTAGTAGTATTTGTGGGACAGGTTACATCGCATTTTAAGGTTATTTAATAGTTAGAAATAAATTGATTCTGGGAATATTACAACTGTAACAGTTAGAATCAATTTTTGTGTAACGTTGATATGGTACACGATAGTTGATACACAGTAGGATGGAATGTAATCTGTTTGTAAGGATTGGTTCTTCGTTGATTGCCATTATGTAAAGATGAAAGAACAGTGATTGAAGTTTTGAAGAAAAAAATTATTTACCATTACATCGAATATACCTTGCCTCAACGGGCAGGTGATAAAATCCTAGAGCGTGCGAAGTAAAAAAAAGTTAATTTCGGCCAGTGTGTTCTTATTGTAGTAGTAAACCATAGAAAGAGATATGGTAATGTGTAGAGAAGACGAATTGAGTTAGTGAAGATGAGTGTGGAAAGTTGGGACTCAGCTGCTGACAGTAAATGTCATTTCTCCATTTGACCATTGTCTTTAGTAGCTGCCTTGCTTGTGATCATGATTCTAGCGTTCCTCTCCCAAACTGATGATAGCTGTCTCTGACTCGAGTTGTCATTCATTAACTAACTGATTGAGTTGTCACGAACCGACTAACTGAGTTATCACCAGGTGACTAACTGATTTTTGCTTAGGGTTCTTGCTTTTATAACTTATCCAGAAGGATAGACATATCGTTGAGAACAATAGATTTTGTTGGTGGTCTTGTTATCTTAATTCTAGCTTTTGGTGGAATAGAAGAGGTTAGAAGGGTCAAGTGAAGACATTACTTCGGCCTAGCTAAGGCAATTTGGCAAATGTAAAACTGCTGTCAGAGAAAAACTATTGTTCCACCGTGAGAAAAGTTCTGTTGAACTGTTACTTGAAATTTGGCTATAGTGGACCGAATCCACTTCATGCCTGCAAGATCCACTACACAATGCTACTCAGTGCCGTCCTGCCTTCAGAGCAATCCATCTCTGCTTTATTTTGATAATATGTAGCTGCAGAACCATCAGAGAGAGAGAGAGAGAGAGAGAGTGTGTGTGTGTGTGTGTGTCTGTGTCTGTGTGTGTGTGTGTGTGTGTGTATGTGTATGTGTGTGTGTGTGTCTGTGTGTGTGTGTCTGTGTGTGTGTGTGTGTCTGTGTGCGTGTGCGCGTGAGTGAGTGTTGCTATTTTAAAACATTCTCAACAGTGAGCTTGTACAGTCAAATGGCAATAGAAATGAAGTTAATAAATCATATGATAATCAGAATAATACATAATCACTTCAGTAATTATAATAATGTTTTGCTTTACATCAAAGAAAAAGAGAGCTATTTGCGTCAATTATATGAATTGTCTTTAGGGACTGGTGATGTATTATGTTAAACAAAGCCAATATCTATGGTAACCAGGTGCATAACTGTTCAATAACGAAGTTATAAAATAATTAACAATCGAGTACATAACAGTTATTACAATGGAGTATGCTCATCGGAGAATATTAACAACAGAAGGAGACATAATGTGACTATAATTAGAACACTTGATTCTAATTCCGTTTCTTCAGTTTTCTTCGACTTTTGGCAAGATTTGAATTAAAAAAAGGATAAACATTAGTTTAAACACATAAAATAATTTAACGAAGGATTCTTCCTGTAGTCACTCAATCCGTTAGAAATTATAACCAAATCGCCCTCAGCTCACTTTATTAGGTAAATTGCTCACTTCTTCGAACAACTGGCCTTAGATAACTGTATCTCCCACCCACATCCACTCAAGACAACCCACCCCTCCTGGATACTTACTGTCTGACAATTATTTATTCTGCAATGCTAACTGCTGTAACAATTAATCATTGTATATGTGCGATGGTGCATGGCTCGTAAGATCGTGGGTTCACTTCCTGGACCGGGTATTGCGTTGCTTACCTGAGCAACGTACTTCATTTCGCTTTGTGCCAGTCTACTCAGTTGTAAATGTGACTACCTACAGAGTAACGATGTATCCCTCTTTCTCTCCAGCTAACACATATTGGATATACCGCTAGGTCATAAATAAGAGAACCGAGACAATGGCTATGCCTGCGACTAGACAGAGACCAATAACATTTAGCGAAAGCATAGTACATATCACCAAACTATATTTGCTTGCAAGTGACAGCTAGCTATACAGTATCTAGTCCATAATTTGCAATTTTAGTGGTTTAATTATAGTGATATAAGAATATTGTTGGGCAGTTATTCTTATTGGATAGCAAATGTCTTGCAAACAACTTGCACATACCGGAAGCCAGCAAGTGTATGGAGTCATCGGGAGAGAATGCGCGCCATTTCGATGCCTACCTCTCGACGGCATCAATGTGCACCGGCCCCACTCACTGAACCCATATTAGTTTCGTTAATATTTATTTATATCCCCTTAGTTGTAGGTTTTTTTCCTTCTTAATTTTCTTAATTTTTTGTTAATTGGGGAAATTGCCCAGTCACAATTATCAGGGGGAAATCGTGTTTTGGAAGACAACCTACCATCTTAAAAAATGAGAAGGAAAACACATACAATATTATCTTCTCAGACAGTGTTTCGGGGGATCCGAGAAAAAATACTGGATAGTCACGGTTAGAACGCCTTTGATTCTAAGTTTTTTTTCATCAGACTAACCTGAAGCTACACAACACACACACACACACACACACACACACACACACATACACACACACACACATATATATATATATATATATATATATATATATATATATACATGCATACATACACACATTCGGTTAAAATGTCTTACGGTTAAGCTGGTTCCTATGTATTTCCCTGAAGAGAAGATTACATCCTTATCAACATCACCTATTCCTATGGAAGGTATAATTTGTAACCTTCGAAACATATGTTGGAAATAAAAGAATTCATTTAACATATGCGTTTTACTCCATTTACTAAATTTGTATATATAGGGGCCATCCGGACTCCCGTTTGCGCCGTGAACAGGGATTAATCTTCTATCTTCGCTCCTTTGCGCCACATGGGCTCAACTCCCCTCCACTCTTCATCTAACCCCCTCCTCCTGTCTCTCTCCCCCACCCTCCCTCCTACCACCCATCTCTCCCCTCCCCCACCTCCTGCTCCGACTCCTACTTCTTTGTACCTCTCTTCATACTTCTCTCCACTCCCACTTCTCTTCACCCCTACTCTTTCTCTCCTCTCTCTTACTCTCTCTCACTCTCTTCTCTCGTACTCCCCCCTCCCCCCTCTCCCGTACTCCCCCCTCTCTCACTCTTACTCTCTACACTCTTACTCTCCTACTCTCTACACTCTTACTCTCTTACTCTCTCACCCTTACTCTCTCACTCTCTTCCCCTCTCTCTCACTCTCTTTCTCTTCCTTTCTTCTTCCCCCCCATACCCCTCTTCCCTCTCTCTCACTCTCTTTCTCTTCCTCTCTTTCTCTTCCTCTCTTTCTCCCCCCATACCCACCTTCCCCTCTTTCTCCCCCCATACCCACCTTCCCCCTCTCTCAATCCCCCTTCCCTCTCTTATACCCACCCTCTCTCCTCTCTTCCTCTCCCCTCCCATACCCATCTTCCCCCTCTCTTACATCCACCTTCCCCTTCTCCCTCCTCGTCAACACCCCCTCATAAGCTCATCCCACCACACCCCAACACACTCCTACTCTACCTTCCCACTCCACCCCATCCAATTCCTTACACCCACCACCCACCCCTACCCACATACCCCACCCTACCCACATACCCCTACCTCTACCCCACACTCCACCCATGCCTTCCCCACCTCCCAACACCCTCACATCACACCACACCAATACCCTTGCATCACACCACGCACACCACACCAATACCCTCGCATCACACCACGCACACACTACAACTGACCAACTTCTTTCTTCCTTTCTCCCTTCCCCCATTTTCACACTACATACGTCAAGATCACCAGCAGTCTACCTCCCACACACAGCCCCTCGTTCCCGATCACCGTTTGTTATCTCCCCCTTTCTTAGCTCTCCTGAAATAAGAATTTCTAACTTCCGGTCAGTCATTGTTATGATCGGCCATTATTATGATTGACCGTTGACTGAACACTATTCAATTTTTTTTCTCCGTGTTTTTCTCCTTGTCTCCGTATTCTTTCTGTTGAAGAGCGTAGCTCGAAACGTCAAAGACTTTCCGTATTCCCGAGCGTCATACTAATATATACTTTTGTTATTTACACCACCTGTCCTCGTCTGTTGTTATTTTTTGTATATTCTCCCATATATATATATATATGTGTGTGTGTGTGTGTGTGTGTGTGTGTGTGTGTGTGTGTGTGTGTGTGTGTATGTATGTATGTATGTATGTATGTATGTGTGTGCGTGTGTGTGTTGTTGTATTTGGAGACGGCCATTTTCTTTTGTCAATTAAACGCACGCACTAATTATCCGATTTTCACTTTAGTTTTTATTCGTCGCACATTCTGTGACCTCATCAGCGACTCTCTGTCCAATGTGTCTCCTCTTGTACCTATAACCACAGCTAAATTCTTTCAAAGAAAAAGAGAGAGAAGTATCAGTCTAGTGCTGAACTGGTACTTTATTTAACGAACTCCCCACTGATGAAAGGCAAAGCTGACCTCAACGTGATATAAACTCAGCTTACAGATAGAGCTCGAGAGGAAATGTGGAGACACATTTTCAACGGCTCACTACGTTTGGCAGTTGATGGCCATAAAGTGTGAACATAAGATTATTAAAAAATGATTACAATTTCCACTTTTACATAACATGTATGTGTGCATTATCTATTTATGGATGTCGTGTTAAGAACGAAGTACCAAAATGAATAAAATATGATGTCTTTTGAAGCAGCGCACATTATACGGAAACTTGTGTGTGTGTGTGTGTGTGTGTGTGTGTGTGTGTGTGTGTGTGTGTGTGTGTGTGTGTGTGTGTGAAGGCTTAATACCTGTTACACCACAGCTAAATATTTTCGTGATTCATATGGAACAAAGTCAGTAAATTATCTATCTATCTATCTATCTACCTATCTTGGACTTTCCTCTGTCTCCTGTTTGTGAACAGGAGCTTTGCTCGAAACATAAAACACCTTTTCTTTCCTTCTCTGAGCATCTTATTAATAGTTTGCATGTACCACGTCCTCGCGTTGTTGTTTTTTCCTGTCTTTTTTCTCCATTTTTAAAAAATTATACTGCCACTGCGTGGCATCTTGGGCAAGTGTCTTCTACTATTGCCTCGAGCCGGCCAAAGCCTTGTGATTGGATTTGGTAGACGGAAACTGAAAGAAGCCTGTCGTATATATGTATGTATGTATATATATATATATATATATATATATATATATATATATATATATATATATATATGTGTGTGTGTGTGTGTGTGTGTGTGTGTGTGTATCTGTGTTTGTCCCCCCAACATCGCTTGACAATCGATGCTGGTGTGTTTACGCCCCCGTAACTTAGCGGTTCGGTTCAAGAGACCGATACAATAAGTACTAGGCTTACATAGAATAAGTCCTGGGGTCGATTTGCTCGACTAAAGGCAGTGCTCCAGCATGGCTGCAGTCAAGTGACTGAAACAAGTAAAAGAGTAAAAGAATACACGCGCGCACACACACACACACACGCACACGCACACATATATATATATGTATATATATATATATATATATATATATATATATATATGTATATATATCTGTATGTATATATATATATCCCACCTTTCTCTATTTCTTGCTCTCTCTCTCCCTCTACCTGCCCCCCCTCTCTCTCCCTCTACCTGCCCCCCCTCTCTCTCTCTCTCTGCGATAGGCTTCTTTCAGTTTCTACAAAATCCATTCAACTCAAGGCCATAGCAAAATACACTCACCCAAGGTACCATGCAGTGGAACTGAACCCGGAACCATGTGGTTTGGAAGCAAACGTCTTACCACAGATACAAAGAGGGAAAGAAACTAGGGGGAGGGGTGAGAAGGGGAGAGAGAGACGGTGGGGGCCATTGTGATTAAACCATAGACTTAATTTTTGCACACCAGGATTAATTATATATTCATTATACGTAAGCTTGTAAATTTATTTCCGAACTTGGTGAAGGCACGTGGCTAAGTGGTTAGGGCATTCAACTCACGGTCGTATGGTCGTGAGTTCGATACCTTGCAGCACATTTTATCCTAGAGCAAGACACTTTATTTCACGTTGCTCCAGACCATTCAGCAAGCAAAACTGAGTTGTACCTGTATTTGAAAGGACCAGCCTCTTCACATTTTGTGTGACTTTGAATCTCCCCGAGAACTACGTTAAGGGTACGCGAGTCTGTGGAGCGCTTAGCCACTTGCACATTAATTTTGACGATCAGGCTGTTCTGTTGATCGGATCAACTGGAACATTCGTCTTCGTAACCGAGGGAGTGCCAGTCATTTTCTTTTTTCTTAATTACGAACATACTCTTTTACTTGTTTCAGTCATTTGACTGTGGCCATGCTGGAGCACCGCCTTTAGTCGAGCAAATCTACCCCAGGACTTATTCTTTGTAAGCCTAGTACTTATTCTGTCGGTCTCTTTTGCAGAACAGCTAAGTGACGGGGACGGGGACATAAGCACACCAGCATCGGCTGTCAAGCAATGCTAGGGGGACAAACACAGAGACACAAACACACACACACACACACACACACATACATACATACATATATATATATATATATATATATATATATATATATATATATATATATATATATATACGACGGGCTTTCTTTCAATTTCCGTCTACCAAATCCACTCACAAGGCTTTGGTCGGTCCGAGGCTATAGTAGAAGACACTTGCCCAAGATGCCACGCAGTGGGACTGAACCCGGAACCATGTGGTTGGTAAGCAAGCTACTTACCACACAGCCACTCCTGCGCCTAATAAAAGTTATGTATGTGAGAGAGAGAGAAAGAAAGAGAGAGAGGGGGGGGGAGATAAAGAGAGAGAGAAAGCGTGTGTGAAATGTAAACGAACCGAAACGTTAAATATCATTTGGTCTTCACTGCAGCCACACTGTATATCCAGACAGGCCTGACAGTGTAAAATATATGAGTGATGCAACTGTAACTTGGATCCTCAAATCAAGTTAACGGTGCATATCGTTCATATGGGAATATATTTATACGTATACGTGTACAACTTTGATGTATGTATGTATTTGTATATATCTGTATATATATATATATATATGTGTGTGTGTGTGTAGAGAGAGAGCGAGAGAGAGAGAGAGAGAGAGATACACACACACAAACGCATACAATGATGTTTGTATATAAATATATGCAATGCATACATACATACGTGCATACGTATATATATATATATATATATATATATATATATATATATATATATATATATATATATATATATATATATATATATATATATATATATATATATATATATATATATATATACATACATACATACATATATATAGATATATACATATATATACATAGATATATACATATATATATGTATATGTATATATATATATATATATATATATATATATATATATATATATATATATATATATATATATATTATATGTTTATGTATGCATATATTCAGATATATAGATAGAAAAATCGGAATGCTTGTGTTTATCTATATTGATATAGCGTACAGTAGCGTCATATTTCTGCTTTCAATATGTAATTGTAAAGTGCTAATGCTGCTACTATGTATCAAATAATTTTCATGACGTTTACATTGTAACCGATGACAATGGACAATGGACATGCGTATGTGCGTGTGTTGTTTGCAATTTACAGCAAGTATTCACAGGTATTATTTCCAATGCAGATATGGTTCTGTTATGATTTGTCTCTAAGTTTGTCAAAGGTGGATACGTGCAACTATTTTTGTACGAAGCAATCGTATGGTATGTTTTACGCATTGTAATATCTACGAAATAAATCTAGGAACAAGAAGGTTTGTAACTATAAAAGTCATTTCACATAGTCTACTTGAGCTTATGCTCAAATTTATGTACTGTTCCGTACAGGCCGCAATATATATTTGATGACAGGTAAGATGAGTTTAAAGATTTTTAAGTAAGTCCTTTATCTGAGAGATTACAAAAAAAAATTTGAAGAAGTGTGTTGGATGCCTGAACATTAACTTGAAGAGAAAATTGGGGAAAATAAGGGTGTAGTCAGGTCGATTATGATTGAGGATTGGTGTATTAGGATTGGTGTCGTTAACGAGAAACCACAAAAATTTTGAATCATACACGATGTATGTGTGCGCGCGAGAGAGTGTATCAGTGTTGACATCCTGCTATTCATCCTAAATACAAATACAAAATCAGATTTATGGAAAACAAACAAGTGACAAATATTCTGTAATAGAAAAACAAAATGTTAGTGAGAAAAAGGAAAATCCACTGCGAATTTCTTCCGTTCAACTCACTAAGTACTATGACGCAGTTGACAGGCAAACGCATGTTGGGATTCTTTATTATACGAGAGATCGGGATTTTAAATGTTATCGTGACCGAAGATATAGAGACCCTATGCTAGATTTGGCTCACTTGAGCGTAAAGAAAATGAAATAAATATAAGCATCATGTAGGATATGTACACCACAGAGATATATAACAATGGATATGAGAATGGTTTACATTTATACGCATACACTGGCTATTCCATGTTAATTATAAAAGTTCCACATCTAGAAAAGGACTATAAAATCATTTTCCTTCTTCTGGCTCACAGATGAACTGTGTCTTTTCACTACCTTTTCTACCACTATTATATTAGCCTTTGCTCTTTGGAGCTAGCTGGGTTTATTCCATTTCCACTCAGATATTCCCTTCTCACTCACTTCGCCTCCTCCCATCATCCTTGCTGAGTCCAATCACTCCCAGGTCATGCACTAATCATTATGTCCAGTCCTTCCTACCCAGAAGGTCGACCTTCTGGAGTTCCTTCCTTATTCATATCTCTTCCGCAGCAGTTGACTTACAAAGGATCATAAAGAACATTAATGACATCGGTCTCACTGGTCTAGAAGGGTCTATAAAGACCATGGGCTGCACCCCTTCCCTCAGACTCAGTAAACAAAACAAAAAAAAAATAATTAAAAATCATGAAGATTTACTAAAATTCTTTATAAAATTCAAATGATATCCAGAGAGAGTATATAGAAGAAACTATTCTTATTCAATCAATAAACCCCCAAAACAGTTTGGATAAATATAATAAACGCTTTTATAGCATTTCGAGAGAAATCTGGTGGAAAGCTTAGTAATACGCCTAGCAATATCTTAAATGAAAGTAAGTCGTGTTTCATATACATAACGACGTTACAAGTGCTTTATATTTGAAATGCCCACGTCAACTATCGAAACTCTTTACAGTTGCTTGCTATTCGAAAATATTTTAATGCATAGGTGTCGGCGCGGCTGTATGGTTAAGAAGTTTGCTTCCCAATCACATGGTCTCTGGTTCAGTTTCACAGTGTGGCACCTTGGGCAAGTGTTTTGGACTCTAGACATAGGCCAAAAAAAGCCTTGTGATGGAACTTGGGGAAGAAGGAACTTACGAGGGAAACTGAAAAAAATCCTCGTGTGCGTATGTATATATATATATATATATATATATATATATATATATATATATATATATATATATATATATATATATATATATATATATATATATATATATATATATATATATATATATATATATATATATATATATATATATATATATATATATATATATATATATATATACACATATATAGGCGCGGGAGTAGTTGTGTAGTAAGAAACTTGCTTCCCAGCAAGATGGTCCCGGGTTCAGTCCCACTGTATGGCACTTTCGGCAAGTGTCTTCTACTATAGCCTCGGGCCGACCAGAGCCTTGCGAGTAGATTCGGTAGGCCGAAACTGAAAGAAGCCCGTCGTATATATGTATATATATATATATATATATATATATATATCTGTGTATGTCTGTATATTAGTGTGTGTTTCTGTGTTTGTCCCGCCATCACTGCTTGACAGCCGGTGTTGGTGTGTTTACGTCCCCGCAATCCAGTGGTTCGACAAAAGAGACCGATCTAATAAGTACCAGGCTTAACAAATAAGTGTTGGGGTCGATTCATTCGATTAAAAATTCAAGGCGGTGCCCCAGTATGGCTGCAATCTAATGACTGAAACAAATAAAAGATAATATATATATATATATATATGTGTGTGTGTGTGTGTGTGTGTGTGTGTGTGTATGGGGGAGTGTGTACCCTTGTCAAAACCTCACGTTTGGAAATGAGTGTCAACGTCACACAAGCGAGATTGTTCATTTCCAGTTTCCCATGAATAACATTTTTGGCCATCGGAAAATATCATTTTGCTTGTAAAGAGGCGAGGGTTGGTGACAGGAATGGCATCCGGCCATAGAAAATCTGCCTCAACAAATTCCGTACGATCCTTGCATCCATGGAAAAGTGGCTGTTAAATGATGATGATGATGATGATGATGATGATGATGATGATGATGATGATGATAATTCCAATCATTTATTCGTGAAATGTTGATCATGGCCAAAAATATATAACACTATACACCCACATTTAAATTCACCGTCGTCATGTATCACACGCCTGCTGCGCGTTGATGACACTGCGGCGAACGCCTTCCCGATTAAGCTGTCTTGCCACTCTTGTCCAACCAGCTTGTGATATTATCCTTCCATGGCGTTCTTTGCCTGCATCCTGATCTACTACCTACCCTCTACTCTTCCTTCCGGGTTAATGTTTCTACGCATCTATTCCTTCGATATGGCCATAATAGATGAGCTTTTGTGTTTTTCACAATGTTCAGGAGTTGTCTTTCACCTGCTTTTTGTAACACCCATTCATTTGTCCGATAGCCCTTGTAAAAAAACTCATACCATTCTCCTATACACCCACATTTCAAATGCATTGGTTTCATTTTCTTCAAAATTTTTCAGAGTCCATGCTTCGCAACTATAAAAGATTATTGGCTAAATGAGCGCTCGCACTAGCCTTGTTTTAAACTTAGTTGGGACACTTGTTTCTGATCCAAATGTAATTAAACTTTCCCATTTCCCATAGGCATTCTTGCCATGACTAGCCGTGTCCTAATTTCTTCCTTACATGTTGTTTCATTAGAGATTTAAGTTACATGTACAATAAACAAAAATATTTAATTTTACATTAAGACAATTTGACGCTCCGCTTAACACCGTCTCCTAGTTCAATCTGTTGCAAGTATTCGGGTTAGGTTTCATGTTTAGGTAAGATCTTTCTACCAATCTGGGGAGATCTGAAAATAGGCTATGGGGACTGCATTTCCTCCTTTCGTTAACTTATAAATAATAAAAATGAAAAACTGTGAAATATTAATACGAATATTAGTAACGAAGATTTTAACATTAACACAAAACCACATATAATGGAGGGGAGAAAGAGAGAAAGAAAGAGAGAGAGAGAGTAGAAATATTTGAAGGAAGCTACAAAAGAAATGAAGAACAGCATAAATGTTTGATAATGCCCAGGATTCGACTATCTAAAGAACTAAATAATTAACACATTGTTAATACTAAAAAATAAATAATTGCGCCCTTTTAAAGCCTAGCCAGGCTCATGGGCCTGGTTTCCCGGCTTCAATGGCGTATGTGTTCCCCAGCTGGCCGGGACGCCAGTCCATCGCAGTGTTACTCATTTTTGCCAGCTGAGTGGACTGGAGCAACGTGAAAATGAAGTGTTTTGCTAAAGAACACAACGCGTCGCCCGGTCCAGGAATTGAAACCGCAATCTTACGATCATGGTGCTAACACTTTAACCACTGGGCCACGCGCCTCTACGATTGCTAATACTATTAAACAAAAAGCAACAGACAGAAAAATAAATTAATAGGGATAAATAAGTTGTAATACAGACTCAAGCAGTACATATAGCTTTGCGATGCAATTGATATATATATGTATATATATATATATATATATATATATATATATATATATATATATATATATATATATATATATATATATATATATATATATATATATATATATATATATATATATATATATATATATATATATATATATATATATATATATATTGTTGTTGTTTTATTTTAGCAGTTTCAGCTCAAAGCTGTAGCCATGCTGAGGCACCACCGTTTTGCTACACTGTTATTATTGAGAGCCTCCTCTGATATGTGGCATTTGGTGAATAAGGAAGTTTGATGTCACTACCCTCATTTGCGCTTCCTGCCACGTGGTAGGTTCATCTGGGACTCTCGACAGGAAGAGATCCAGTTTTGAATTGAAAACACCTACATCTACTTTTTGTAGGTCCCTCGGGCTTTTTGGGAGAATATTAAAAGGCTGTGAGTAGAGCCTTAGCTGTTTCAGCCTTTCCCAGTAGCTGAGTTGTTGCAGTGAGACGATCTTCTTTGTAAAGCTTCGCTGGATTGCTTCAAGGTTAACTGTTAATTTTACATTGTGGGGTGACCATAACTGGGAGCAGTAGTCTAAGCGGCTGAGGACGGACGTCCTCCAGAGAGCCATCATGGTTTCCTTCTCTCTGGTTCTGAAGATTCTTAGGATCCGGCCAGCCAGCCGTCTGCACCTTGTCGCCATCTTGGTAATGTGCACTTGGAAAAAGGTATCATCACTCATGTCGATACCCAGGTTCTGGGATTGTAATCCCCTGTGGGCCAGTATACCCTGTAACTTTAACGTTCAGTTTTGGGCGCTGGTAGCACAGGGCTTGGAATCTTCCAGCATTAAACTGCATATTATTGTCTTCAGCCCATCTGTAAATTGAGTCCAACTCCTGCTGCAGGTGTGCAACATCGCTAGGGTTTTTTTTTTATTTTCTGCGAGACTTTCGTATATATATATATATATATATATATATACGCACACATATACACACATACAAACATGCATATACACACACACACACACACACACACACACACACACACACACACACACACACACACACACATATATATATATATATATATATATATATATATATATATATATATATATATATATACAAATAGCGGTCAATTAATACAAGGGAGATAATTTCTTCATAATATTTGGCAGGATTAGATGTTTGAATTTGAAATATGAATTTTAAATTATGAAATGAAGAAAAAGATGCATAGAATATAAGAATTTAATTTCTTTGATTTTCTTTTCGTGGCTAACTTGTTATGGACCTCTTAGCATTTTTAGTCACTGGTAATCATGTATGGCACTATTTCATTCTCTTTACAAATCGTCAGCATGACATAACACACATACACATACGTATATACACACATGCATACAGACTGATAGACAGGCTGATAGATAGATAGAGAGAGATAGAGAGAGAGAGAAAGAGAGAGAGAGAGAGAGATAAATAAGAATGTATGTGCATGTGTGTGTTTTATTACTTGCTATGTATATTGATGTGTGTGTGCGCAAGGGTGCGTATGTGTGCTTGTGTGTGCGTGTGTATGCCATTGTTTTTATTTCCTGGTATTATAGAAAGTACACAATGATACAGTGTTCACAATTTTGCTTCGATAACAACGATAGCGGTTAGATTAAATATATATCTTTTGACCGTTAATAATGGCTTTGTAGTGAGGTAAGGATGTCGCTCAAAATTAATATACTTCAGTTTTGCTTTAAATGGAGCCTAAGTAGCGTCAACAAAGTTCGATAAATATAGGACCGGGATTATGAACAGCCTTATAGCTGTTTTGTGATAAACTGGTTAGCTCTAATGAAACACGATTGCATGTCTCCATTTCTGACAGGATGTAAACGAGAGAAAAAATAATCGATGTCGTCAATATATTGAGTAACATTTTCAGTCTGTTTATTTATGTATGTGCGCGTACGCGTGTGTATGTATGTGTGTATGTTTGTGCGAATGTACAGGTCTGGACAAAACATAAACACAAGACATATATATGTATATGGTTTACCTACATATATACTTACAAACACACACATATACACACGCACTCACATATACACACACAAACACACACACACATATACATATATATTTATCTATATCTATATATATATATACATACATGTATATAATATATATACACATATCTATACATATATATATATATATATGTTTGTATATATATGTATGTATATATTTATATGTATATATGTATGTATGTATGTGTGTATATATATATATATATATATATATATATATATATATATATGCATGTATGCATGCATGTATGTATGTATGTATATATATATATATATATATATTTATATAAATATATATACACTCACACTTTGTTTCCATGTTACTAAGCGTATAATTATGCACATATTTTGTATGTGCGTACCTGTGGGTATACACATACATAAACGTGCGCTCACACCCATATCCCCACAGATATATATAGAGAGGCACACACATACATATATGTGTGTTGTGTACGTGTGTGTGTATGTTTGTATGTATGTATGCATGCATACTTACATAACCATATGTACATACATATGTATATATATATATATATATATATATATATTTATATAAGGGGCATTACTACAGACCCTAATAAATGTTATCTCATGTTATATATATATATATATATATATATATATATATATATATATATATAAGCATGAGATTAGGCATACATACATACATATGCATGTGCGCGTGTGATTGAACATTTATTAGGGTGTACGTACATATATACTTTATGAGTATGAGTGATCGAGTGTTTTGCAAGGACATAAACATATAAAAAGCCGAAAACAGAAACAGTAAATCGATGAGAGAGAAGTGTTCAAATATAAAAAAAAAAAACAAGGACACTTAATCAGGGACACATCGGCTCTGTTCGTTAATAATAAAAGTTATTATGATCAACGTCAGATCTTCAACAACCAGTGCCATCATCTATATCCTTACACTACCATCATCATCACCATTATGATGATAACGATCATTGGCATCAACGTCATCATGGAAGTTATCGTGGTCAAGATCAGATTCTCAACCACCAACGCCACCACCCTTACCATTACAACGCCATCGTTATAATGAATGTTATGATCTACATCAGATCCTCAACTACCAACGTCACCACCTACATCATTACAGCGCCTTCACACCACCACCATTATTACTACTACTACTACTACTACTACTACTACTACTACTACTACTACTACTACTACTACTACTACTACCACCACCACGGCCACTATTATGATCAGAACACCAGTACGACTAACACCATCATCACCACCGCCATGTCGTCGTCGCGACCTCGTCGCCGCCGCCATAATTAACATCACCATTATCGCCTTGAACGCCGACATCATTACCAGGTTGCTTGTATTTAGATCGAAAATTAGACAGAGAAGTAATAAGAGGGGTTGAGAGAGAAAGGGGAATAGATTAATGAGAAGATGTGAGGTAAACAGAGAAGTAAGATGGTGAGATGAGAAAAGCAGAGAGAGAGAGAGAGAGAGAGAGAGAAGGGACGACGTACACACACACACAAACACACACACCATACACGTAACGTATCTTTATAGATAAAAAAAATACACATAAATTACAAACGTTTATATATATATATATATATATATATATATATATATATACATATATATGTGTGTATATATATATATATATATATATATATATATATATATATATATATATATATATACACATGTACACACACATATATGTACACACATATACATACATACATACAAACATACACACACACATACATACATACACACACACATACATACATACAAACATATACGCAGAGAGTGGGGTGCTATATGAAGAGAGGAGAAAGGGTATGTTGAGGAAGAAGATTTATAATAATCTTCCCTTCGGCTGTCAATGTCTAGAAAAGCCAATAATTAAACAGTTACAGACATTAAGCCAGAAGAGTTTCCGAAATGTCCAACGGAAATACAACTGCCTTAGATTGACACATAACTGCTTTGTTGTTGTTGTTATTGTTGTTGTTGTTGTTGTTGTTGGTGGTGGTGGTGGTGGTGGTGGTGGTGGTGGTGGTGGTGGTGGTGGTGCTGTGCTGCTGCTGCTACTGCTGCTGCTGCTGCTGCTGTTGCTGCTGCTGCTGCTGCTGCTGGTTTTGCTTGGGGAGTAGAGATGACTGGGAATTTTTTGTCTTCATTCCATCTTTGCTTGTCTGTATGTCGTTGTTGTTGCTTGTCCGAGGGCCAATCATGACTGAGCAGATCTGTGTGCAATCAAAGACGTTCTAGATCTGACCATTCCTTCTTGTGTTTAAGTATAGTATATCTTGAAGTACATCATTCAACGTGTCTTTTCCTTGAGGTTTTTTGAAGACAGAGGGATGTGATTTGGAAGAGATTTTACTGTTG
Organism: Octopus bimaculoides; assembly: GCF_046866305.1. Taxonomy (NCBI): domain Eukaryota; kingdom Metazoa; phylum Mollusca; class Cephalopoda; order Octopoda; family Octopodidae; genus Octopus; species Octopus bimaculoides. Next base: position 81,253,358 of record NC_142928.1, on the reverse strand, counting down.
TTTCTAGGCGGACGAGTGACTGCATAGTGGCTTCTTTTTATAATTCAGAGCAGATCCTATACATGATCAAATACGTTCAAACTCTCGCTACTCCATTTTGTAACCAAACATAATGTATCTAGGATCACATTAATAACAATGTCCGTTGTTTCTTTTTTAAAAAGATTGAACAATGTGATTCAAAAGATATTTGGCTGCTATTTCATGAAGCTTAAGCATCTGTATAGTGGCTTCCTTTGTGTTTCGTGCAGTTGTTTTATGTTCTTGATCAGGTCAGTCATGATTAAGTCGGCATTATGATCAAAAGCATTCGTTCCAGTCATGCCTATCACATTTTTATTTCATCCGCAGTTTATCTAGGACTACATTGTATATTGTGTCCTCCCCGCCTCTTACTAAGACGTTAGGGTATTATTTCTAGTAGAACGAGAGACTGAGTAGACCAGTCTTGAACAAGATACGGTCCGCAGCACTTACCGAAATTTATCTTGAATTTTTTTCTTAATAACGCGGCACGCCAGATGATGAGCCATATCTTATGAGTCCGCTTCTCTTAAAAGACTACCCATATCTGGCATATATACTCTTCTGTTAGCTGTTCTCTCATCAGGTGAAAGAAGAAAGTATTTCTTTTATAATTGCTGCTAGAAACAACTACTACTACTCCTCTTCCTCATCGTCATCATCATCATCATCATCATCAACAATATCATCTTTTAATATTGCTTCTGTTTTCCATAATCAACTCTCTCGCTGCGTGTCAGAGTGTGTAAGGCTGTGTAGCCGTTTCCATGTTGTATATCGATGAATGAATGCTGTTGTGACATGTCATAGCACCTCGAGACCAAAACCGGTAAATGAAACGCTTACCGATCACGCATTGTTCTCGTCCCATTGAAACAGTGATAACTAGCACCATCTTTGTAGCACCTATTTACTGAAAATTAAAAACGGTATGTCCCTCTTAGAGGGGAATATACAGATTGTCCGATATGAACTAATTACGTGCAATTAGCTGCTTATGTGTGTCCGTGTGTGCGTGCATGTGACAGGCTGACTAACGTTAAATGTCTGTCATTATAAACAGTAAGCTTACTGATAACAAACCAGTTTCAATTAGTCATCTTCTGGAGAGAGTGCTTTTGTCAATGTAGTCACTTTTCCAGAAGTATGTCTGTGTATCTATCTATCTATCTATCTATCTATACATACATACATACATACATACATACATACATACATAGAATACATTATCATTATTATCATTATTATCATCGTTGTTATTATTATTATTATTATTATTATTATTATTATTATTATTATTATTATTATTATTATTATAACTGAGTGAGAGAGCTGTGCATGCCATCAAAGTGACACTGAGGTTAAAATATACAAAGCCCAGTATACCCGTCATGACTACCCGTCTGATGAGGGTACACCAAGCACATGCATCACAACCATATGTGCACGACATGGTGATCTTATATCAAAATAAACAGCACATGACCTTGTAAGTGGGGCCCAGTTAGAATTTTCTTCAAGTTGAGAAGCCCATCCCGCTCAAAAGGTCCCTGAGTAAGGTCTGTTTAAAGTTGTTGAACGAAACACCCATGTTTCCAGAGGTGAATTATCTAAACCCAAAATAATTCCTCTCAACACTTGACTATGATGCTCCCCCACTACGTCTGCTCATAACCAGAGATGCACATATCGTCAGCCACTAAGGGACATGCTCAACTGGATAAGGTCAAACAACTGACAAGCAAATCTGCGGTATTGAACACAATATTTACTGTAGCCTATCTTTTATACCAAGACAAAACAATGTACATGATAGAGCCACAGCCTGGTATTGCATCAGAACATTTATTGTTAGTATTATTATTATTATTATTATTATTATTATTATTATTATTATTATTATTATTATTATTTGATTTGACTCAGGTTCGGTCTTATTGCTGATAGTATTTTTGTGGGTAGCGGGTTATTACCTGTAACCTTAGGTTTCCACAAGTTTTCAGCTGTCTTTCTTGATAATCCTTGCTGTCCCTAAGAGAAACTTTCTGTAGGAACTCCTCAGGGCATTCTACTCCAATCTCCTTCAGCCATTGGCCTATATCTTTGCTTACTGTTTCCAACGTACCTTTACAGTTTCCATACTCTAAATTCTTCCTATTTTAAATTTTAGGAGATTGTATTTTTTGGTTTTCGTCCTCTCTATTATTATTATTATTATTCCTTCATAACACATCGTAGGTAAAAATGCACCGGAGTCCTTAGTTATCTATCAAGTCACAACAAGGACCTCAGACAGATAATACTTTCCTTAAGATGTGCGCTGTGCCCAATAAGGCTGCTTTTTGCAAGATCTTGCATGGGATTTCCAGTTGCCTTAAGAAGTTTTGAAGTTTCAACGGGATTGACCCCCAGCGCTCCGATCACCACTGGTATCACTTTTACATTACCCTCTCGCATTCCATAAAGTCTTGCCATTTCCACTTTCAATTCGGAGTACTTGGTGATTTTTTTCAACCTCTTTACTCACAACATTCATGTCATTTGGTATGGCTATATCAATGATCTTTCAGTATTTGTCTCTCTTATTCAATATGACAATATCCGGCGGACAGTGTTCGATTATACAATCCGTTTGAAAATCATAGTCCCAGAGTATCGTTACTTTTCCATCCTCCTGCATAAATTTACTTGGAGCATGCTCATACCAATTCTCTGTTACTTCATATTGGTATTTACGGCATAAGAGCCAATGAAGATACACACACACTTTATCGTGGCGGCGCTTGCATTCTTTTTGTGCAAGGTTCTCAAATCCACTTACTAAGTGGGTCACATTTTCCACACTCTTTCCACAGAGTCTGCATTTCTGGGTGTCAGAAGTTCTATAGATGTTATACTTCACTGAATAGCGAGAGCCTGGTCTTGTGCAGCAATGATCAGGCTTTCGGTGGTACACTTCAAATCGCAGAAAACGGTCAACAGGCATGCACTGAAGTGTTGCAAACGGTAGGGTAGAAAGTAGGAGTCTTCATCCTCGAAAGAATATTCGATGACCACAAATCGATTCGAAGCTTAGTTTCTCGAAATTGGTGCTCAAGCCTTGAAAAAAAAAAAAGAGTTTAACTCATTTCTCCGTTTGGAAACGCTCGGTTATCCAAGGCGAGGCAAAGAACGAGCCGAAGCTTCACCAAGTGATATCTGAAAAGTTATTTGAAATAACTCATGAACACTGCGATAGCTTCTACCAAAAGATGCTCTGTTACGTCGACCGGTCTGAACAAGGGGAGATCATAAATGAATGATTCTTTTTCTATTTTTTGCGTATGTCTGAACAGTTCATTCAAGATAATTTGTACATTTTTACAAACTGCAACTTTTTTCCCGAGAAATATCAGTTGGGAAAAATTAAAAACCCTTATCTCAGGATAGCTAATAAACTTGGTCTGATTTAAATCAACAATTGTTGATCGTAACTTTTAATCATAAGAGTAATTTCAACCCTCCCCCTCCCCAAAAATTGCATGAAATTGCTATAAAGCGTGGGTTTATGCTACATCCTCCCTCCCCCCGTGGTATGTCTTTTAACTAGACTGTCTATTGTACATAGCATGCACGTGTCTTAGATGACATGTGGACACATTCAGGCAGGTCGTTATATCAGGATTAGTATGAGGTCATTTTTTTCTTTATGCCTACGTATTGTGAATTGCTATTAGTAAGTATTATGCAAAAGTAATGCTCATAAGTTCTTGGTAGCTGCAGAGTTTTCATTCGAGAACTATGCTATTCGAGCTTTCTATTCGAACTTTACCCAAGAGTGACCTTAAAAAAACCAGTCCGTTCGCTTTGATGAGATGCAAATTGAACAATTTTTTAACAAAAAAAGTGACTTCATAAAACGGTTATTAAGAGCAAAGAGCTTACTATTTTAGTTTATCCAACTCGAGTTTGTTGTCCCAAGCTCGGGGTTAGATCGAAGTTCGAGTAACAGTGGGCTCTACTGGACGAGTTAGATAAGATAGACATGTATTCCCTTGCGGCTGATGTAGTTTAACTCTTCTTTTTTTTTTTTTTTTTTCAAGGCTTGAGCATCAATTTCGAGAAACTAGCTTCGAATCGATTTGTGGTCATCGAATATTCTTTCGAGGTTGAAAACTACTACTTTCTACCGTTTTCAACACTTCAGCGCATGCCTGTTGACGGTTTTCTGCGTTTTAGCTTGTCTTACAAAGTCCCTTTGAAAAATTCAAATTTGATTGCAAAGAATTCAAATTTGATGGCATAGAACCCAAACTAGATCGAAAACATCTATATATATATGTGTGTGTGTGTGTGTATGTATGTATGTATATATATATATATATATATATATATATATATATATATATATATATATATATATATATATATATATATATATATATATATATATATATATATATATATATATGTATGTATATATGATGTATATATGATATATATGTACACACACACACACACACACACACACAGAGGATCTATGTGTAGGAAGTTTGTAAGCTCCAAGTAGTCCGTGATAGGTATAGAAAAGACTACGTTTGGGATCAATAATAATATATTGCGAGGGTACGGTTGAAGGCCTTTCCTATATTGATTTCGAAAAGCTGAAAAAACATTTGTTATAGCTCACGGTTAGCAGCTTGAGTCGCTATGAATGCGAATAAAAATCCATATTGAGGGAGTGGATCAGGTAAAATTCAGGTTACATATGTTTTCTAGTTAGCATATCTTCGGCGGGTTAACTTGGGATTCCTTAACGACACTATAACCTTCATATAATTAAGGTATCTTCGGCCTGATGAGTCGGTGCCTGAGTAACCTTCGTTGAATAATTATTACATCAGACGATCTGCTAGTTAGGAAACATATGTAGTCCGAATTTTACCTGCTCCACTCCCTCAATTTAGATATCTATCTCTCTATCTGTCTATCTATCTATCTATCTATCTATCTATCTATCTATCTATATATCTGTCTATCTGTCTATCTATCTATTTATCTATCTATCTATCTATCTATCTATCTATCTATCTATTTATTTATCTATCTATCTGTCTATCTGTCTATCGCTCTCTCTCTCCCTCTGTGTGTGTGTGTGTGGATATATATATATATATATATATATATATATATATATATATATATATATACATGCGTGTGTGTGCGTATGTGTGTGTATGTATGTATGCATGTATGTATGTATGCGTGTTTGTATGTATCTATGTAGCAATCTATTTATCTTTATATTTATGTACGTATGTATGTATATAAGTATGTACGTATTTGTATGTACGTATGTGTATGTACATGTGTGTATCTATTGTACGTATCTATGCATGCATGCAGGTATGTATTGCAATTGAATTTTGCCAAAATTTCTGTAAGATGTTGCATGATGTTGCTTGGCATTAGTTGAGCTCCGATTGATCTACAATACATAACTGTCAGCTACGATCGACAGATCCATTGTTGCAAATGCACCATACCTCCGTCTGACTGTGGACCACACTACACGTTCCAACATGTAATATCTAATCGTATGGGTTTTAATGTGTCGGACTGGACAAGTCTTAGGCATGTGTTTGTTTTTATATTGGGAAAACTAAAACATTGCCGATTATCAATAACAGTTTGAGATTAATGAGGTTAGTATAGATTTTAAATTCTTCTGCGTAGTGGAGAAAACCTTGACCTGTTTTCCAGCAAGAAAATATCTCACTAAGTTTTCACAAAATATTGTATTGTAGTTCATGGTATTGTAGTATATATCAAAACAAGGAAATACAAACGCGCGTGCACACACACATACACTCACTCACACATACACACATGTATGTATTATATGTATGCATGTATGCATGTATACATAGGCACATACTTATATATATATATATATATATATATATATATATATATATATAGAGAGAGAGAGAGAGAGAGAGAGAGAGAGAGAGAGAGAGAGAGAGAGAGTAGCGAGTTTTTTAGAAATTTCACTACCAGTGACCTAGCATGTATAAAAAGTCAATAGACAACATATTCGCAATATAAAATAGTGTACATTTAAACACAAGAGAAGCCTTTAACCAGCAGCTTTACATGCTAGAAGAAGCAGTCAAAACGACCAAAACCAAATTTAAGAGCAATTTCGAAGGGAATGAAAAATAAAAACTTTTACCTTGTTATTTTTTTACGGTCATACCCAGATTTCGAATTTTTATTTAGCAAGCGCAGTTTCAGTTGGCTTGCACGGTGAATTTGAAAAATTATAATATATAACAATGTGTTATTTGTCTCTTAATTATATGTTAATGTTATAGCGCAGTCACTGATGAGAATTTCGCCTGGCAAATTATTTAATTTGCTAAATAAAAATTCGAAATCTGGGTATGACCGTAAAAAAATAACAAGGTAAACGTTTTTATTTTTCATTCCCTTCGAAATTGCTCTTAAATGTGGTATTGGTCGTTTTAACTGGTTCTTCTAGCATGTAAAGCTGCTGGTTAAAGGCAGCTTCTCATGTGTTTAAATGTACACTATTATATATATATATATATATATATATATCAGTTGAATAAAGTTCAAGCATGGTCTGGTTTTTCACGTTTTTTATTATTAATCGGCAATGTTTTAGTTTTCCCAATATAAAAACAAACACATGCCTAAGACTTGTCCAGTCTGACACATTTATTTTACAATGTTGAAGTGTGTCAAACATTAAAAAAAATATTTTGTAATGTTCATAAAGTTCAATTAACCCTTTCATACGTTCGTAGTAATCATCGGATTTCAAAATCTACTTAACTGACAGTTGAGCTCTTGGCAACTGTAGTAAAATGACTAACTTCTTCCTTTATACATATATATATATATATATATATATATATAGAGAGAGAGAGAGAGAGAGAGAGAGAGAGAGAGAAAGAGAGAGAGATAGAGAGAGAGAGAGAGAGAGAGAAAGAGAAACAGACAAACAGATAAACAGACAGACAGACAGGCAGACAGAGACAGAGGGAGGAGATAGATAGATAGATAGATAGATAGATAGATAGATAGATAGATAGATAGATAGATAGATAGATAGATATACACACGCACACGCAAGGTTTCTTTGAGTTTCTGTCTATCAAAACCACTTCAAGTTGGATTAACACTTTATTGTCCACGAACGCCCCTTTCCTCTTACTACCCTCTTATATCTGCCATCGTCTCCCCCTCCACCTTTTTCCATTATTCTCTGTATCCATACTTACGTACCTCTGATCTCCTCTGTCGCTGTGCACGCCTCTCTCATGCCCACCCCACACTCTCCACGCCATCTTCCCATTTCTCTGCTATGCATGTTCATATTGTACCGTTGCTCGCCACCATCACCCCTTTTAAATACTGCCACTTACTACCACCTCCTCACTGACCCACACCTATTTCCCCTCTCCTCCCCCACCCAAACTGATATTCTCCCCTGACCACGCTTCCTGTTCTTCATTTACCTCTATTACAACCTAACCACCTGTCACTCTCCTTTCACATTCTACCGATATTCCCCAAAACCCTTCTCGATCTTCTGTCCCTATTCTCTTTTATTTTCACCTTCTTGCACTTTGAGGGTATGCCTTGACATCTCATCTCCACCATCTTTTCCAGCTGAGGTAGTCATGCTTCTCCTCTACAGCAAGACGCATGTCTTTGGACCCTCTATCATACTCTAGCCTTTCAATACCTAGCGCGAAGCCATTTCTCTAAGTACTGCACCCTGACTCAGTCGGGGTGCTTCTCTTGCGATTTACTTGGTGAGATCACTAGTGCCAGTGCCACTAAAAAGGTTCTCAATACACTCTCGAAAATGGTTGTTCTTAGAAAGAGCGTCCAGTCACAGAAATCGTGCCAAACCAGACATTGGAGCTCGACGTAGATCTCTAGCGCGTCGGATCCTGTCAAATCGTCCAACCCATGACTTGATATACAAAATATATATGTATATTGAAGACGGATGATGATGATATGTGTGCATGTATGTAGGTATGTGTTTGTGTATATGTATGTATGAATGTCTTTGTGTGTATGTGTATATGTATATAAGTATATATACATATATATATGTATTTAAGCATGTATATATATATGTATAGAGTTATGCATGCATGTATGTATGTATGTTTCTATGTATGTATATAATGAAAAAGTTCAAATGAAAAGAGACTATGGCAATAGCAGTAATAGTGTCAGCGAATAGACAAAATTCGACGTCGTACCAAAGGTTACAAACTATTGATAAGAAAATACATGATTGATTGTTTGAGTGGTTATTTTTTTGTATGGGCGTATCTGCATTTTCCGCAGATAAGTAATCCGTACATTATGATAGGAAGAACACATATTCTATCTGTATATAGTAACAGTAATTGTTGAAATGTTTGGTGAACTCTGGCCTTGAATAGATCTCTTTCACTCACGATATAATCTTTTGTACATGTGGTTGCAATGAATAATCATAAGTGTAATGTATAGTCATTATTTATGCGTTAGCTGTACTATGAATAGTTAACAGGAAAGGTGGCTGTAGATATGTTTTCATGAGATATGCAGGGTATGTTGTTTTTGTTGCTTAATCTCTAGCTTTTCCTCCGGTCAAACCCGCATATGATTGACGGCCTTCCAGCTATGAAGATCTCGTTTTATTTTCAGTATATTTCGGAACGTTATCCAGTTGGTCATACTTCGTTTGCCTGGGACTAAGATTTTTTAATGTTTATTACAATACGTTTTCGAAAATTCTGTTCGTGAAAGGTTCTTAAAAGACGAGTATCCATCCATCCATCTATCCATCTATCCATCCATTTCCTTCGCCCACTATTCCAGAGAGGACCATAGAGATGGAGTCCTCAGGCACTTCCTCCGTCGAGTCCTATCAGAAGCAACCATCATTAGACTTTCAGGTTGAATTTCCAGAGACGAACACGCTAGGTAAAACAATTATTGAAGTTGCTTGTAGACGAAACCTGCCCGCCGATTGTAATGAAGACGTGTTGCGTGAGGGACAATTTGTGTAGGTTTGTGTGGGTGGCTATGTTTGTTTGTGTCAGCTGTAGTATAGATAGGTACTTGGACTGATAAAATGAGGGTCGAAGAAAGCTCTGTCAAAACTCATTGCGATAAAGTATCTCTGATCTAAGCGACGAGAAACAATCTGTATTATAAAAGGGCCACTTTTACAAATGTTTTTTTGACACGATTTTAAATTTAACCTGACACGATTTTAAATTTAACTAATACGGAAAGAGTAAACTTTGCTTTCTCTGAAGCTCTCAAGAATAAACAAACAAAGAAATTTCCTGCATGGTGAACGGGAGTTGTTAAGACGATATATTTCCACAGAAAATTATTAAGTCACCTTGTTTAGCCGTCACTCACAAGTGAATGGTGACCTAGTAGTGTGAATCATGCTATCGCTAATTGTTTTAGGTTCCTATGTAGTTGCAAGCGGACATAAAAACTCCCTCGACCCTCCTAACTTAACCCAGCAGAACATCGAGGATTTGACATCCAAGAGAAAGAGATGGGCTGTACCAGAACAAGGGTAAGACTCATTTTCAGGAGAATACACTGAAGCCGCGTGGTTTAGTGGTTAAGGGTATTTGCCTCTACGATCGTAAGGTTGTGAGTTCGATTCCTAGTGGCGCGTTGTGTCCTTCAGCTAGACACTTCATTTCTCGTTGCTCCAGTTCACTCAGCAATCAAAAATGAGTTGTACCTGTACTTCAAAGGGCCAGCCTTGTCACATTTTGTATTTTTCGGCATAGCATCTTATAGTCGGTGGGTAGTGTATGAAATAATTCAAATATATTTCTGATCAACCAATTTGATTGTAGCTTATCATTCACAGTAATCGAACTTATACCTAGTGAGAGAAAACAATGCAATAATTCGTAAATATATTTATGTAATTTTGGAAAATAATAAACAACGGTTTGCGTGGTCATGATTGGAACGTTAGTCGATAAAAGTGAACAACAACAACTGGGGAATGGGACTGACAGATAACAAATATTCTTCTTTCTCTTGTGAACTTTGTAGTATTGCCGATTTTAAAAGATAACTTTTATATCCCTACAGAAGGAAATACTCTCTGATACACTGCAAATATTTATTTACAACCTAAAGATAACTAAGTTCGTATGTCGTGTCAGGATTTAACCATCTAACATACGACAAGCAAACAGTATTATTGAAGGAAAGCAATAATTCGACTGTATTGTTTCTTGAAATCATTTATTTCTGTGAAATTAATCAATTCCATCTTAACCTAACTTTGAATTTCAATAGACCTATATTCGATTGGAAACATAAATACTCGTCTCATTGACTTTAACTTCTAAACAATAGCTTAGTGGTGGAAATGCAGCCATCAAACTACCTACTTCATTCACATGTAATATATTTTAAAGTATGATGTACACTTGAAGTGGACAACATACATTAAAATGTTTTAGTAAGCACACTTGATCTACATAACAGTTAATCTCCAGTTTTCTTCAAGCTGTAGGTGACTTTCAAACCTCCTACACTAATCTTCCTTGAGTAATTTTCATCTGCTTTCACCCAATATAATTTCTGGATTGCATTCGATTAAATCAACACTGTACTTCTGGTATTTATTTTACTTATCTAGGTGCCGGTGTGGCCGTGTAGTTAAGAAGGTCGCTTCCCAACCACACGGTTTCGGATTCAGTCCTACTGCATAACAACTTGGACAAGTGTCTTCTGCTATAAGCCTTGGCCGACTAAAGACTTGTAAGTGAATTTGGTTCAGGGAAACTGAAAGAACCCTGTCGTATACATACATACATACATACAAACATACATATGTAACACACTGCCTAAATAACCAATCTTAAGAAATTAGGCTTCTCAGAACCAGAAAGGAGAAAGCTAATTCGAAAACTACAGATCCTGTCCATCACTGGAACTGTAAAAATCTGTAAAACTTTCCAGAAGTTTATCATCTAAATATATATGAGCATTCTAGATATGGAAACTATATGCATGAGAATACATACATAAAACATACAAATCTGCACATACATGCATACATACATACATACATGCATACATACATACCCTGTTATTGATGTTGAAATTCCAATGAAGGAGACTTGGATCTAGGTTAGAAACCGGTTCTTTCTCTATTGGCAAGAAATTTTGAAATAAACTGAATAATGACATACATAGATGATGATTGCTTCATCTTCTCAGATGATAGTCATCTCACATTGAGCCTCATTGTTCTGATTTACTTTTATCCTTGCATGTGTGCAGATATCCATCGCCACAGGACTTTATGAAATACAAAACGGATCAAGAAATGAAATGATAGTGAGAGATCTGTACATCATTATATTCAAATGATAAAAACTTGAACAACACTTTTGCCACTCTCTCGGTCGCCATAAAAGGTTCCAGTGACAAGCATTTCAAGATAACTGGTACTGTTGTAAGAGCAAGATCTGTGCCAGAGTACATTTCTCTTAGAAGAGAGCTTTACCCACGCTTTTGTCAAAAATAATAGAAGCTTCCTCTACGCATGGGAAATCTCTTTAACTCATAGATGGGACCCTGACAGATACCACCATTCCCGGTCAGAACGGACCTGGGAGTAATTAAGGGTGACTCCATGTTCCCCACAACTCCAGAACTCCAGAACTACATCCAATGGAACTTCACCATTGGATGTAGTTTAATGTCATACCTAATACAAAATAAATGTGTGTGTGTGTGTGTGTGTGTGTGTGTGTGTGTGTGTGTGTGTGTGTGTGTGTGTGTGTGTGTGTGTGTGTGTGTGTGTGTGTGTGTGTTTGCACTTCTTTGTTTTGATATCGTGTGATAGTTATGAGTGCCACAGTCACACAAACGGTACTTTTGTTTCCAATCCGCCATGAAAACAAAGTGATAGGAAAACGATACCATCTTGCTTTGAAACGCGCGAGAGTTGTCGATAGGAAGAGCATCCATCTTAAAAAAATCTACCTCAACAAATTCCGCCTGACACATGCAAGCCTGCAAAAGTGGATGATGATGATGATATCTGGTTGTTAAATAAAGTTCCAGTGTAGGTCGGCGGATTGGTGGAATCGTTAGAGCGTCGGACAGGATGTCATGTGGTATTTGTTCCGGCTCTTTACATTCTGAATTCAAGTCCTACTGTGATCTATTTGCAGTGGATAGACATAATCTGTCGACCGATTCAACACCCGCAACCTGGATATATTGCATCCATTAATGACCAAGTTTCGGATTTGAGAATATCTTCTTTACTTCATCCCACTAATCTTGGAGGCTCTCAAAAGGATCAATGGAACAGCCTTCTCTCCTGATTTAGAGATGTGTTTTTGCTTGTTGAGTTGTTTTTTTAGGGAGTGTGGGGTTTAATCCAGTACTTTTTCTTTTTATCTGGCACTTATTCTATCGATCTATTTTGCCGAACCGCTAATTTACAAGGACATAAACAAACCAACATCAGTTGCCAAGCTATGATGGACGATAAACACAGCACAACCACAAAGACACGCACACACATATGTATATACACGACGTGCTTCCTTACAGTTTCCATCTACGAAATTAACTCACAAATTATTGGTCGGTTAGAGGTTATAGTAGGACACTCTCGCCCAAAATACTGTGCAGTGGGACTGAACCCGGGATTTCACGTGACTGCAAAGCGAATTTCCTGGCCACATAAACATGCCTGCGCCTACATACCTCCTAGAGGCCCCAGAAGGATACGACCTCCTGACCACCAGTTTACTACCACTCCAAGTTTTGTTTGCTCTTATGAAAAGAATATAGAAAATCCATAACCGAACCGAATAGCGCTACATACTCTTAGGAGTATGCAGTTACATTGAAGGAGTGCTTGCTATGTAGTGTGTTTCGTATTCTAAATTCGTAATCTATTACATTTAAAATGTCAAAACAGAACATTTCTTTTGTGCGTCCTATGTGTAAATATAAATATTCCTTGGTATGTGGACATTGTTTCCATGTGAAATATATACCAGGTCTATAAATAACACATCTGTATATTATTTACAACTGGTGGTGATTATTTTAATTGAAGAATAGGTAAACATAGATTCGGGTTTACGAATTCTCTCCGGGCCCCGCTCCCCTCTCTCCCTTTTCCCTCTCAACTTTTATATATATATATGTGTGTGTGTGTGTGCGTGTGCGTTTCAAATTTAGGCACAACGCCAGCAAGTTCGTGGGGAGGGGTTATGTCGATTATATCGACTCTAGTGCTCAGCTGATGCTTATTTTATCAACTCCAAGAGGATGAAATGGAAAGTCGACCTCGGCGGAATTTGAACTCAGAACGCATAGACGAACTATATATATATATATATATATATATATATATATATATATATATATATATATATATATATATATATATATATATATATATATATATATATTATTTATAATGTTGAAAAAACAGCGATTTTAACTCACAGCATTCAATTATTAAACATCCATAGTTGGAATGAATATATAAAATTGAATATTAAGTATTTATGGAATTTTGATTTACTGTCGGGTGACTTTTGGCCAAATACTTTCTCACTTCCCTAATACATCTGTTTGTTGTTTACACACCCGTCTTCGTCTTTTGTTTATATATATATATATATATATATATATATAACTGGTGGATGTCTTTCTCTGGCTTGTCTCTGGATCATGTCAGTAGGGTGAAGAGAGTATCAGATGTGCTGTGCAAGTCTTATTAGACCTAAAATTTTAGGTTGTGCAATCGTCGGTGAGGCAGCTTTCCGATGCCCCGTCGAGTAGGAGGTTCGCCGCGGTGACCATAGAAGCAGCTGGCGCGAATCCGGGTGCAGTAAGCTTCGCACAGGCATTGCTGGCATTTTGCCAGTGATAATCTTCCTCGGTCACGTGTGGACAGCTATCATAATCATCATATTTAATTAATGTGCGCGCGCATGTGTGTTCATGCGTGTGGCCAGGATTTCGACCGAGGGGTTCTCAATTATCATATGAGCTCGTCATTTCATGACTAAATTGCGAAAATCACAAAATTGAAATAAATATTATTTTGATAGCGCAGTGAGAGAGTTTGTCCGAAACCGTCGTATCCACTCAAATATGTCTTTTTTTTTTTTTTATCTCTCCGAAGTAGATAAAATAAGTAGAAGATAGCACACTGAGATAACTAATATACGTGGCTCTGTCCAGTACGAAAATTTGATTTGTGCCAAAGTAAGAATTAATAATTTATAGACGTTTCAGCCGATCATTCCTCTTCCTTACAAAATTTTACCTGTTGTTTATTCAATATATATTTACTCGAAAGATAATGGATAACACCCATGAGCTCTGAAGGCCTCATCCTTAAACCGACGATTGATGTTCAATATAAACTTTTATAGGCTGACGTTTATAGGAAGGGAGAAACGCGCCCAGAGTGGATGTCAAAAAGGCTATAGTTCAGACGAAGACAATAAAGGAAAATAGTAGGTGAAGCTTAATATAGATGACAAAAAAGAACCGAAGTGGGTGCCGTGTTTCAATAAGGGTGGTACACAGTGCTTTAGTTCGGCAGGGAAGGGGGGTGTCAAAAATTTGCTATAATAGCGATTAAAGAAATAAAGAGGAAAAGTACTGTTACTGCTTACATGTTAGTGAACATTCATCATAAACCGATATTATTAAGATTTTCATTGATACTGTTATTGTCTTTTATATATACATTTGTACTTATTACGACTTCCTTACTTATTAACACGATTCAGCTTTTAAAATGTGCATATTTTCAAGCCCTAAACAATACTAGTAAGAATTTGGACTCTATATTGATCAGTTTGGAATAATAGTCGTTTATTATTATTATTATTATTATTATTATTATTATTATTATTATTATTATTATTATTATTATTATTATTTTACCTAACATCTCATTAGTACATCTAAAAGACATAGAAAACATTGTCCTTGACTCTTTGTCTTCAAAAAAGTGAAGAGAGAAATAATAATCATGTTAACTCCCATATATTCTCGTTACGTCTCGTTTAAGTCGAGTATTTTTACTGTGAATCTAATAATCTGACTGTGCTTCGAACAAGTCTTTGAAATACTTGTCAATAACGCACTCATTCTTTTAGAAATGAAAGCAAGGGAAAAAGTAAAAAGGAAGGCAAAAACAGGATAAAGGGAGGAACTGACATAAAAGAGATTGGCATAAAAGAACAAATGAAAACTTTTTTTTAAAAGAGTGAAGACAAGAATTCGCAGGTAAAAAGCGTGGTGACAAGTAAAGTGGAAACAAATAGATAGATAGATAGATAGATAGATAGATAGATAGATAGATAGATAGATAGATAGATAGATAGATAGAAAGGTAAGTTTGTATGTTGCTAGATAGGTAAATAGGTAGGCAAGTCGATAGGTAGCTAAATAGGTAAACAAGTAGATAAGTAGGTTAAGCAGATTGTGTTTAAAGGCTAGGGTTAGGGTTAAAGGAATAGATATGCATAGAAATGACAGTAGGTGGGCAGAAGGTAGATAAAAAGGAATGGAAGAGGATAAAGACGTAAGAAAGTCAGTGCTGAATGGTAAGGGATGGGTTGAGGAAAACAATGGACAATGTACATAGAAGAGAAATTAAGCAAAATGGTATAATAGAAAGAATCCTGCTGTGAATGAAATTGTTTTCATTGGCAATGTTGAAATATTTGTTCGGAAACAAAGTGGTTTTTGTTACCAAGACATTTGAAAAGGTGAGCTCGCTAGCAGTAAACGAGAAGTCGCAATAACTATGTTTCAGAATTTAATATTCTTTTCTACTCTAGGCACAAGGCCCGAAATTTGGGGGAAGGAGCCAGTCGATTAGATCGACCTCAGTACACAGCTGGTACTTAATTTATATACCCGAAAGGATGAAAGGCAAAGTTGACTTCGGCGGAATTTGAAATCAGAACGTAAAGACAGACGAAATACCGCTAATCATTTCGCCCAGCGTGCTAACTTTTCTGCCAGCTCGCCGCCTTATTTCAGAATTTAATATTGGTTTTCTCTCGTTACTTTGAATCACATCAGGTTGATTTTGAATTTCCTCACTCTATGGCCAAGCAGAATTAAGATACTTAAGGATAATCTAGGGCTTAGAGTGCCAGCCTACTAACCCAATATAATATGATCGGTTGTATAATGTCTTCTTGAAAAAGTTTCCATTAGACTTTAGGAAACTATCAATACTTTACACCAGTTGTTCTCAACTAGGGTCCATATAAGATTTAGGGGTGGGTCTATACAACAAAATAGTAAATTGGGGATCAACAATAGTATTTTAAGAACCCCTGAAAAAAAATTGCTTTAGATGTATGTATTGGTGTGTATTGCAAGCTGGGTTTCTTTCTCTAACATTTTACTTAGTTCAACCTACACAAGTTAATGTGTGAAAAACAAAATAAGAATTTTGAAAGAAGTTTCTATAAAACTAATTTTTAAACATCGAATGACTATGGGGTCCACCAGAATAAAATAGTTATCAAAAGGGTCTATAAGCAAAAAATGGTTGAGAAACCCTGCATTATACTGACATACAATTCAAAACATTCTGTGGGAATAATTCCACTATGGTATATTACAGGTACATCTGATATTGATGTCGAATGTATGAAAAATATAAAGAGGGTCCGATCTCAAAACGTATAGACACGTTACTGAAAATCAACCGAAGAGTTTTGCGTGGTCGTTCAACTAGCTAGAAATAACAACCAATTGTCGTTGTGATGTTTCTTTTTCCTTTCAAAAATCACTACTACAATCTTATAAAACAAAAAAAGGCACACTGGACTGTGTAACCCTTGATACTATATACTATAAAATAAGATGTGATGGTCAAAGGCGAAACGTATTTGTTAAAGTGCCCATTTTATCAGGGTTGATTGAGGTACGAGCTAAACAACAGCAACCAACTAACTAAACACTGTAAGTCTGATTCTAATCAGGATCTGCCCCATCCATCACATTTAGTCAAAATACTAATATTGCCAAGTAGGACTGGTTGAAGTACCCGCAGCAACTCGGATAGTTACTTGGGGAGTCACATGCTAGGAGACGACACGTCTTGTCTTAGGGATTTACCAAATATGAAAAAGAAAACATGCAAAAATTATAAGTAAATTGAAATAAAAACAAAATGCATAAGTTCCTTGAGTGAAGTAAAAATTATTTTAAAATATTGCATGGTTGAGTATGGGGCTGTGAAGGATGGGTAAAGATGTTATATGGATGAACGGACTTGAATGATTAAAGGATCATCGCGATCTCTCTTTTTTTCGCTGTGGTAAGAAGTTTGCTTCACAACCACATGGTTACGGGTTCGGACCCACTGTGTGGTATTTTGGGCTATTTGGCAGATGGAAACTGAAAGAAGCCCAACCACATAGTCCAGCCTCATTGCGTGACACCTTGGTCAAGTGTCTTCTACTATAGCCACGGGATCCCACCCACGGGTCGATCAAAGCCTTGTGATTGGATTTAGTAGACGGAAACTGAAAGAAGCTCGTTGTATGTATGTGTATGTATGTGTGTTTGTGTTTGCGTGAGTGTGTCTTTGTGTCTGTGTTTGTCCCCCACTATCGCTTAACAACCGGTGTTGGTGTATTTATGTCCCCGTAACTTAGCGATTCGGCAAAAAAAATCGAAAGAATAAGCACCAAGCTTTAAAAAATAAGTACTGGGGTTGATTCATTCGACTAAAAATTCTTCAAGGTGGTGCTGCAGCATGGCTGCAATCTAATGACTGAAACAAGTAAAAGATAGATGTGTGTGTGTGTGTGTGTGTGTGTGTGTGTGTGTGTGTGTGTGTGTGTGTGTGTGAGTGTGTGTGTGTGTGTGTGTGTGTGTGTGTGTGTGTGTGTGTGTGTGAACCTTGACAACCGGTGCTGGTTTATTTACATCCCCTTAACAGTTCGGCAAAAAGAGAGATAATATAAGTACCAGATTAAACTAAAATATAAATACTGGAGTGGACTTGCTCGACTAAACTCTTCAAGGCAGTGCCCCAGCATGTCCGCAACCCAATGACTGAAACAAGTAAAATATACAAAGATAGAACGTTTGCTTTTTGTTATTCGTCCTACCATCCGATTTAAGTTGCTAATATCCTCTGTTTGTTTCCCATCAGCTTCACCCACAAATTTGTCCTCATTTCCAAATTCAGCACAGTCGCACCTTTGTCCTCATGTCACTTTACAGCCCTCTCATAGCCGTATACCTAACTAGCTATCTGCTTCCCCAGTTTTTAATACAGCAGTCTCCATTCTGCCCTAACAGGCCTGTTTAAACATCCTCTCTCTCCGCTTCAGTAATTAAACTCACCCTCACTGCCACTCCGACAACAGCAGCTTTCTTGTGTCCTTGTGTTGAGGAAAAGTAATTTTCTTTTACTTAAGTTTATTTCTTGTTTCTCGTTTATTTTTAATTTTCACTTTCTGCTTTAATTACTGTTTTGCGTCAATAATTAGCAGCTTCACTAACTGGTTCTTGAGCCTAAACTAACCTACATTATATCTAACAGAAATGAAAAACAATACAACAAAAGGTTTCTTAGTTGTTTGTAGTCAGTAATAGGCAGTTTTGTCTTCTCAAACCTGGTATTCGGATGAATCTTACCAACAAGTGGAGACACAATGATTTTGGGAGTATTGTCCCATATAATAGAGTCTCAAAATTTCTGACAATGAGTATATGCATATAGATATGAATACATACACGCATAAATACAAACATACATGCATACACAAACACGTGCAGACGTGTGTGTGTGTGTGATATATATAATGTGTGTGTGTGTGATATATATAATGTGTGTGTGTGTGTGTGTGTGTACTGGTTTCAATCTTTAGACTATGGCCATGGAAGGACACCGGTTTACACAATCATAACAACCTCATGACTTATTTCAGTCTGGTACTTAATTTATCGAACTTACTTCCTTAAGGTTTTCATAAGTGAGTCTTTGAGTCACTCGTTCTCATCATCCAATAAATCTTGAAATTAGCCACTATCACCTTCTTGAAATTCCACCTCACGCGCCATTTATACAAAACTATTTGCGGGTCGAAACTGTTTCATCTTCTCCGCTATGAGCTTTTCTGACTGCATTTAGGTAAAATTTCCTCCTAATCCTAATGAGACTTCTTTAACATTTTTATTGCGTTTTTTTGAGATTATTCCATAATTCTGTACGAAGTCATGTTTATCATCTGTCGCTACAATTAATGTCTTTAAAACGAAAATAATTCATTGATGCTGTATGCTGTAGTAGTGAAGTTATGCATAGAGTGAATGAAAACGATTACAATAGGTACACACGTTTTAGAGAATAGAGATTTGAAGGTTGATCAGGAACGCCGCCTGACCTCGCTTTACTATTTGACAGCAGGGCAGGAATGTTCAACAAACGATTCTGCATAGAAATCCCGTGTAATCCAAGCTTTTCTTCAGATTTACATATAACAAGGAGACTAAATTTGGAGACGCCTTTCATTGCTCTGAAAGTGTCAGAATGTTAAACCAACAACGGGTTAAGTTTCAAGCCTCCAGTGACATTTGCTTTAAACAACAATGAAAGGCGATCTTTTTCTGCATTATTTCGTGCTGTCTTCTGTTCCCCCTTCGAGGTGAAAATTTTAGAAGATAAACATTTCTAAAATAGCTCACATTAATTTATATTAATACATACTTGGATTCGGTGAAAACCTCTTTCCTTTAGATTGTACTGGAAATTCCGATATCACCTTGATGTTAGTACTGATTCCTCTGTAATTTCAATACTTGAGAAGTTAGATCGTTTGTTAACCATTTCAATCAATCTACGAGGAGTAACAAACGTTTAAATGAATTTCTTTTGTTTTTTTTAACTGATTGAATTAATTTAACACCTGTTGCTGATTAAGGGGTTAGGAAAGTGACGAATAACACCGTGACACAACATCCACTCGAACACTTAACATTTTCTTCATATTTACCATATTTTTACTGTACAATAATGTCAATTTAGAAGCGTGACCTTTACTTGAGTTTTGCATGGTAACATATTTCGTTAGATTATTATTACTATTATTATTATTATTATTATTATTATTATTATTATTATTATTATTATTATTATTATTATTATTATTATTATTATTATTGCCTTTGCACAGCTTCTAACGCTGGAGATGTACTACAGTGTCAGCTGTTCACTACCAGTGAACTAAGGCAATACCTCTTATTTTTCGAGCACCTTCCGGAGTATTCGAGCGGTTCCAAGCAGTGCGGTTTTCTGCAAGTGCTCCAACCTTATTGCCGCCCCTATTTGTTCCACGTACTTCTCGAGGGTTTTGCTCACTGTTCCCAGGGCTCCAACAATTATTGGTACTACTGCTCCCTTTTTCATCGACCACAACTGCTTAACTTACCAAGCTAACCTGTCATATCTATCGACTTTTCTTTCTTCCTTATCGCATACCTTGTTGCCAGCTGGGCATGCTATATCTATGATCCAGCATAGTTTGTTTTCTTTCTCAATTAAGACTGTCTGGTTTCCTATTCTCTATCTCATGGTCGCACTGAATCATAAGATTATTATTATTATCATCATCATCATCATCATCATCATCATCATCATCATCATCATCATTATTATTATTATTATTATTATTATTATTATTATTATTTAAGACGTCACACAGTATCCAATACCTTGATGTTGATGATTGAAGATATTGTGTCTACTGGGGGTTTGTATTGTCTGTCAAATCACAACAACGGCCTCAGACAGACATTACTTTATGCAATATGCGTTCTGTTCCAAGTAGTGTCTACTTTTGCAATACACCTAGATTGTAGGGTATTTCTAAAGTTTCCAGATATTTCTTCAGGTTGGGTGGTATTGAACCCAATGCTCCGATAACAATAGGGACAACCATCTAAGTGACATTGGGGTACACATATACGAAACCCAATATACCCATCATGACTAACCATCTGTTAAGGGTACACCAGGCACATGCACCACAACCATATATGAGCGACTGGGTGATCTCAGATTAAGATAAACAACGCATGACCTTGCAGATAGGGCCCAATTAGAAGTTTATTTTGGTGGAGTAGCACATCCGGTTCAAAATAATAATAATAATTATTATTATTATTATTATTATTATTATTATTATTATTATTATTATTATTATTATTATTATTATTATTATTATTTTATGCTTGAATTTTGTTTTGCATTTGTACAAGTTGGATCCAAGTCTCACCCAGAGACAACAAGTTAGAAGTTCATGTAGGTGTTATGCCTAGGGTACCATATATTTGGATTTGTACAGTTTTGTTCAAGTGAATGTTAAGAAACCATAAGAAAATTATGTGTTTGCTTTAAAATATGAGATCACATAGACAGTATTTTACGTAGGATATGGGCAGTTCCCATGAGCACTATCTTTTGAACTTCAGCCATTTTGGGGTTTCCTGATATCTGAGCTAGGTAGTAATCAGATATTGTTTTCGTCTTCAGATTCCACATTTTGCTAATTTCTATTTCAAGATCTTTATATTTACTCAGTTTTTGGTAGGTCTTGACAGATACGTTTATATCGATTGGGACAGTCATATCAATGAGGAGGCATGATTTTTGTCTGAAGTCTTTCAGTATGATGCCTGGCCTATGTGCGTCTATCTTTCTGTCAGTTTGAATGGTGAAGTTCCAGAGGAGTGCAATGTGATCATTTTCAAGTACTGGGGGTGGTTTGTGTTCCCACCAATTTTTATCATGGAGCAAGTCCAGGTTTTTGCATATTACCCAGTGAATATATTGTGCAGCTCTATCATGCCTGTTGAGATACTCTGTAGGCGCAAGCAGACTGCACATGGAGACAACATGATCGATGGTCTCATTTTGTTGTTGGCATATACGACATAATGGGGAGCTGCCGTTCTTTAATATGTTGGCCTGGTAGTTCTTTATCATTATCATTATTATTATTATTATTATTATTATTATTATTATTATTATTATTATTGAACTGGCAGAATCGTTAGCATGCCGGGCGAAATGCTTAGCGACATTTCGTCCGTCCTTACGTTCTGAGTTCAGCTTCTGCCGAGGCCGATTTTCCCTTTCATCCTTTCGTGATCGGTGAATAAAGTACCAGTGAAACACTGGAGTCGATGTCATCCACTAGTCCCCTCCCGCAAAATTTCAGGTCTCCTGCCTATAGTAAAAAGAATTATCATCATCA
The DNA here is from genome assembly GCF_046866305.1 of Octopus bimaculoides. Classification (NCBI taxonomy): domain Eukaryota; kingdom Metazoa; phylum Mollusca; class Cephalopoda; order Octopoda; family Octopodidae; genus Octopus; species Octopus bimaculoides. The sequence continues at coordinate 81,230,976 of NC_142928.1, read as the reverse complement.
TTATTAATATTATTATTATTATTATTATTGACAATGCAAATCCTAATAATTCCACCACAATATTTTGCTTTTCTCTATCTTCTGCTCTATTTGTGACTTTTAGTTTGATATCTAATCAAAGTTCTTTACACTACGTCACATGATGGGATACCAAGAGTGCTGAGTTATTTTTTAATTACCTTAATTTAAGAAATAGTGAAATTTCTACACAAGTGTTACGATGGAATACTCTCAAACACTCTAGATTGAAAAAATAAACCACGTAACTGACTGGCTGTATCTTTTTGTACTCGCTCATGAAGCCATGTGATGGTTCCTTAAAAGGGGTTCGACATTAAAGGGGACACTCCAGAAACGGCCAAAAGAAATGAATAGGTGGGTTTTTGTTTCTCCCCCGTGGTTTGGCTCTTAAATTACTACAATATTTAAACGTCGCGCGGCCGCGTGTGCGAGTGTATGTGTTTGTTTGTGTATGTGTGTGTACGTGTGTGTATGTGTGTTAGGAAGTTAAATATGATGATCGGCAATAACATTTAACTTCCTAAAAAATAAATTACTGCTCTGTTTTAGATTGTGCTTTTTTTCAGATATATGAATTACTGACGATATATATATATATATGTGTGTGTGTGTGTGTGTGTGTGTGTGTGTGTGTGTGTGTGTGTGTGTATTTATTTATTTATTTATGGGCAAATTTGTTGTTGAAAATGCACCTAAATTTGAAAAACTTGTAATTGTTTAAAATAAATTTATTTACATATATGCCAAACTAGTTTCAACATTATTTTTTGTTTATCAATGGTAAAAATTTAGAATTATGAATAAGAAAAACATATTTAAAAGTTTCAATGTTGACAAATTAAAATGTTCATCCTACAGAACTTCTTCAACTTCAACGAGAACACTTATACACAAAAATCGGTCACAGTGCGAACTTTGTTATGGCATACTTGGAAGTCCAAATATACGAACACGCTACACTGAAATTTGGAGACAACTTCCAAAAATACTTACTCACCACTGGAAACGCTACCTGGATGACTGTTTCATTCTGTGGTCACATAACCTTGAACAACTCTCAAAATTTAAAAACTTAACAGCATTAACCACAGAATCCAGTTCACAATGGAATACAGCCGCAAACAACTACCCTTCCTGGACATCTTAATCATAAAAAGAGATACTGAAATAGAAACCGACATCTTCTTCAAACCAACGGACTCAAAACAATATCTTCAATTCTCCTCTTGCCACCCAAAACATACTAAAATAAATATACCGTTCAACTTAGCAAGAAGAATTTGCATGATTGCATCAAATCCCGAAACCCGAGAAAAGTGGCGCCAAGAACTTAAAAACACATTATTAGATAGAAAATACCCGGCCAGTCTAATCAAAAACGGAATAGAATGTGCAAAAATGTTAGACATCCTAGAGTTACGGAAAACAAGAAAACACCATGACACACTTAAAAATTTACCTTACGTATCAACACACAAACCGAGGAACATAGAAAAATACAACATCATCCACCAAAACATACCCCTCCTTATGAAGGACCTGCGAATGAAAAAGGCACTGGAAACTCATAAAAGCAAGAGACAACCGCAATCCCTAAAAAAGTTACTCACCAGCGCCAAATTACCCTCCAGAAATACAACCCTACAAGTCAAAAAGTGCAATTGCCCTAACTGCGGAACTTGTATCTTCCTCTTGGCGGGCTCAACATACAAATTTAAGTCAGGTCAAACTTTTACCATAAAAAAATCACTTCACCTGTGCTTCGAAGAACTTAGTCTATGTTATCAAATGTGGAGGGTGTGGTGGAGACTACATAGGTCAAACTAGTTTAACCTTGAAGGACAGACTAACGGTGCACAGGTAACAAATCCGGGACCCCACTACTAGGAAAATTCCCGTAAGCAAACACCTAGACTAATGACCCATAAACATAAACCCGAAATACCAAATCTTCCCTCTCTATTAATGCACCAGGAACACTTCAACCCAATTCCGTTTAAATAAGGAAAGCATACTCATTAAAAAATCTAAGCCACAACTGAATATCCTTTAGAAAGAAGGAAAAACACTAAAGAGAAAAAGGAAAAAAGACTCATTTTCTCCACACAAAAACAACCAGGAACAACAAACAATTTTAAAAACTTTAGTAATAGTCTTCCACCCGGGTTTCGAAACCGGAACTCCAAATAACCAGTTGTCGACGTCACCTATCTCTAGACCAATGAAATTTTACAAACACTAGTTACTGACGTTACCTAACTTTAGACCAATCAAAACCGAACTTCCGCAAATACAACAAAATGAGCCTTCAAAAAAATCAACCAACCGGAACGACTGATGACCGATCCCTACAGGGAAGCCAACCAGGCAGAACGACAAACTTGACCACAAGACGTCACCAGTACTTTAACGAATCAAAAATCAGATCCGCTCAGGGGAAAATTATAAATACACCGAATTCCAAGACACACCGCTATAAGCGAAAGTTCCTACACACGACGGAAAGAGGATCGAAGAAACTGTAAACCAAATCCCTTTTTTTACTATCTTCATTTCTCCCTCGCTTTTTTTTTCCTCTTAACTCAGTATGACTGAACTTTGACGATATTCATTTCTTGTCGATCACTTCTAACACTAATGACCTTTGTACATTCAAACAGATAGATGCACAGTTTTAATATTATTGACTATTATAAACATCTAAACTTGTTAACATCGAAATTTTTGAATATGTTTTTCTAATTCATAATTCTAAATTTGTCTATTATGAACATTTTAATTTGTTATGAACATTTCGATTCATAATTCTAAATTTTTACCAATGATAAACAAAAAATACTGTTGGAACTAGTTTGGTATATATGTAAATAAATTTATTTTAAACAATTACAAGTATTTCAAATTTAGGTGCATTTTCAACAACAAATTTGCCCATATATATATATATATATATATATAGTAGTAGTAACAAAGAGGAATTTCGACTATTCCTACGCGAAAAGTTGTAATATATATAAGAAATTTAAAAATTTCTTATATATATTTATATTAATCCATAAACATTTTTTTCCTCTCTCCGTTTTTTTTTTTACTGTTTTTTTTTTTTTTTTTTTTGTCTTTTGTTCTCTCTCCTCTTTTTCGTCTCAATCCTTTCTGTCGAAGAGCGTAGGCTCAAAACGTCAAAGACTTTTCCATTCTTCCCGAGCGTCAAACTAATTCACTTGCTTGTTCAGAAATATTCAGAAATGTCTTCCTTTAAATTTTTCATATTGTACAATGCCTGTTGTTGAACAAACTGATCACATTTTACTATTGAAAGGACGATTGCAAGTCAAAATATGTTTAAATATACTTTATGTAGAGGGGCACACATTTCATATTTTCTATTGCAATAGAATGTGTAATGCTTAAAGTACCTGAGTTGATATAAATAACTCTTCTCTTCTAAGCTGTGCACCAGTATGGCCAAAACGTAATTAGTGAAATCAGTAAAAGAATAGCAATGTATATCATCATCATCATCATCATCATCATCATCATCATCATCATCATCATCATCGTTTAACGTCCGCCTTCCATGCTAGCATGGGTTGGACAATTTGACTGAGGACTGGCGAACCAGAAGGCTGCACCAGGCTCCAATCTGATTTGGCAGAGTTTCTACAGTTGGATGCCCCTCCTAACGCCAACCACTCAGAGAGTGTAGTGGGTGATTTTACGTTCCACCGGCACGCGGGCCAGTCAGGCGACACTGGCAACGGCCACACTCAAAATGGTGTTTATTACGTACCACCTGCACAGGAGCTAGTCCAGCGGCACTGGCAATGACCTCGCTCGAATGTTTTTCACTGAAAGGTTTTGGCTTGCGAATCGGGATCTTGTTCAAAACGGGGGCACCAGTTTTCATTTATGTTTTATGTAGTGTTTTTGGTACCGAAAGACTTTCAAACTTCGTATACTTATCTATTTTATGTTATAGAACAGAAAAAAATTTTTGTATTCGGATTTATTTCATGTAAAAAGTTGTCTTATTTCGATAATTTCAACCAATCACTGACAAGTATTCAGCTGTTTACACTTACTCCTTTGGCACTTTAAGCGGTGTAAAGCGTATTTAATCTCCATTACTTCTGACATTTTGCAGAGGCAACACACGTGTGTTCGTTTTCCCTAACCCTAACCCTAACCCTAACCCTAACCCTAACCCTAACCCTAACCCTAACCCTAACCCTAACCCTAATTGACTTGCTCCTTCCCTCAAAAACCATGCCTTGTGCCTATAATAGAAAGGTTTATTAGCTACTACCAATATGCTTCAGCCATTTTTTGACAAGGAAATAATAATTTTATCACCGCCGAGAATCGTTTGTTTACGTAGTCAGCACTTAATTTTTACGGCTGAATGGACGTCAGTCATTGGTTGAAATTACAGAAATACGACAACTTTAACATGAAATAACTTGCGATGTACGTTTTTTTGTTAAGAAGATTAAGAGAAGAAGATGTTTTATATGACACATTCTACCAGTGTCCCAAGTTTCAAAGTGTTTCGTTAAGAAAATACTGGTGCCCCCGTTTTGAACAAGATCCGCGAATCGGGTTTCAAGATTGAAGATCGGA
>NC_142928.1:81216335-81223835 GCF_046866305.1 Octopus bimaculoides | reverse complement strand
CATACTTTCAACACTATATCATTTATACGACAAAGAACTAACTCACAAGATATCTCGAATTATGTGTATGTATATGTGAGTATTTTTTTGCTTGCATTTGTGTGTGTGTGTGTGTGTGTGTGTGTGTGTGTGTGTGTGTGTGTGTGTGTGTGTGTGTGTGTGTGTGTGTGTGTGTGTTGTATTCTTGTGGGTGTTTTCTGCATCGTGACAACAGCTTTCAGAAGAAATTATCTTTCGACTGTTAGTTTAGTATCTTTCCCCGAAAAGAAAAAGAAAATCCCTTTATTCTTTATTTATGGTCTCCTTGCGGCCATTTCGAGTACCTCTTTTTCTGGTTTTGTATTTTTTAGTCAAGCAATGCAAGACAATCGTCATACCAATATCCGTGTCATGTACATATAGAGAGACGTGTTTTCAAGAACAATAGCACCTGTGTTTTGAGAGGATATGTCTGTTTTGCTGAAGCAACTATCAAAGCGTGGAATAATGGCTGAGGTTGTGTTGTACACTTTTAAACTTATATTAGTAACACAAAACACACATTTGCGTTTTTGAATAGCAGCTTTTTCTTTTTCCTCTTTTTTTTTTTGTGGTGCGTATATTAAAACTGCACTTTATATTACACTTCACAAATGTCAAACGAACAATCTTTGATAACAATTCATGAAGACCCCTGACATTCTTTGCATAACCAAGGCTATCACAAAGACTGGTCTAGAAAATAATCGACGCTATAAAGAAATACCATGCCTTTACAAACCCAATAAACACGCTCTAACCTAGACTACTACCTATCTATTTAGGTTGCAGACTAGCAAAATCATTAGAGCGTCGGAAAGAGCATTTGTTCTGACTCTCAGCGCTCAGAGTTCAAATCCTACTGTCGTCAACCTTTCATTCTTTCGAGCTCGATTAAAAAAAAAAAAAGTACCCGTTCAAGTCAGTGGACTGGTGGAACTGTAAGAATGTCGGACCGGATACCTTGAAGTATTTATTTTGGCGCTTTATATCTTGAGCTCAAATACCGCCATGGCCTTCTTTTGTGGTAGACTTATCCTGTCGCCCACTTTATTACCACTATGTAACACTTAGGTAGCTTTAGCGGTGTTCATCCTACAGCAAGTACTCAAACTAGTTCTCTGGTTTGAGGATACCACCCTCTTACCAATCTTGGCAGCCCTGTGACGAGTCATGGAGTACTGCCTTCACTCCTCACTAAAAGACAAACATTAAGAGCATGTATGGAGGTATGTGGACTAGAGGTGAGGGTGTTCATCTCATGAACGTTAGGTTTTATATGTGTATGTATACATATACACCTAGTGGTCATCCCTTATACACGTATATATATATTTATATGCTTTCAGTACGAATGGTTTTTTTTATACGGCGCCAAGTTTACAATCCTGTAAATAATGATATGGTATTTTTATACAAGCTTAAAGCGATCACCGTCGCAATGACTAAGGAAAATAGTCTAATAAAGGGGCACATAAGCCCTCGACAGTTAACGCGACTACGTGTGTTACCTTTACACCAGCGAATCAGCCTCTCCATTTCTGTCAAATTTAAGAACTATAATAGTTCGTATTTGTTTTTATGTAAACAAACTTTCTATATGCTTTCGGTGTGTATGTGCCTGTGTGTATGTATGTATATGCATACATATATATTTGCATGTGTGTGTGTGTGTGTGTGTGTGTGTGTGTGTGTGTGTGTGTGTGTGTGTGTGTGTGTGTGTGTGTGTGTGTGTGTGTGCGTGCGCGTGCGTGTGTGTGTGTATAAAGGTAAAAAGATATGGGAAAACAGCGCGGGCTCGAAATCAAAATAATGAACATTCATTAAATTACAAATTACATAAATTGGAATTTAATAATGAATTGGAAATACTTAATAATTAACAATTACAGTTCTAGTCTTGCCCGACACTACCTACGTTGCTTATTCGGGTGGCGTATCTCTGATGTGTGTTATTCATTATTTTATTTCGTAAACAAGGCAGTGAACTGGGGGGAATTGTCGGACGAAATACTTAGCAGCATTCTTTCCGGCTTTACGTTCTGAGTCCAAATGGTGTCGTAGTCGACTTTGCTTTTTTATTCTTTCGGGGTCGATAAAATGAGTACCAGTCGAGCATTGGGATCGATGCAATCGACTTTTCTTCCTCCCCAAAATTTCAGGCCTGGTGCCTATAAGTGGAAAGAATTATATTATGTCAACATAGGCGGCGAGCTGGCAGCATCGTTAACACTATCGGACAAAATGTTTAGCGGCATTTCTCCTGTTCCATTACGTCCCGCCGAGGTTGACTTTTCCTTTCAAGCTCTCTGGGTCGATAAAATAATTACCAGTCAAGTACTTGGGTCGAAATGTTGGCCTCTCCCCACTAAAGAATGGCCGGATCTTTTTTAAAACGGGGGTCACATTTTTCATTAATGTTTTACGTAGTGTTTTTGGTACCGAAAGACTTTCAAACTTCGTATACTTATCTATTTTGTGTTATAGAACAGAAAAATATTTTTGTATTCGAATTTATTTCATGTAAAAAATTGTCTTATTTCGATAATTTCAACCAATCACTGACAAGTATTCAGTTGTTTACATTTACTCCTTTGGCTGATTAAGCGGTGTAAAGCGTATTTAATTTCCATAGCTTCGTTTTGCTTTTTTCTTTTTAAATTTGCTGTTTTACCCTAACCCTAACCCTAACCCTAACCCTATCACCGATAGAATTGTTTCAGAATCGTTTGTTTATGTAGTCGGCACTTAATGTATATCGGCTGAATGGATGTCAGTGATTGGTTGAAATTACAGAAATACGACAACTTTAACATGGAATAACTTAGGGATTTCTTTTTTTTTAAAGAAGACTAAGAGAAAAAGATGTTTTATATGACACATTCTACCAGTGTTCCAAGTTTCAAAGTGTTTCGTTAATGAAAAATGTTGCCCCCGTTTTAAAAAAGATCCGAATGGCCTTGTGTTAAAATGCTGAAGCAATTATATTACGTGAATATATCTTCGTTATATTACGAATGCGAGCGAGAATATGTAAGAAGGATTTCTTTTTCTATTTTGAATGTCATCATAGCGAATATATTACACTTTGGTACTTCTTATGGGACAGTAAAATTATAGTTGTATTCATAGAGTTAATGCCTTCTGTGAATTCGTTAATATTTACTGCGCAGACATGCTCAGACATGCCTATCATGAAGTTCAGTGTAGGGATTAAGTTAAGTATGGTGAGACATCGGAAATAATAAATGACTAAGTGGAAGCTAAGTGCTCTTAAATAGTTATCTCGAAGGATTAGAACATAGAACTGATGTTTACTGGATATTTCTGATTTTATCTACCTAGATATACTGACGCCACAGGAATTAAATTCTATGTCGATGAACCAACAAGTAAGCTTCTACGCGGACACCCCTGTTATTAAAAATAATAGCCAATATTCACCCAATTACACACAAATATCTTACAAACAGTAAAAAATTCACTGGATTCTGTAATCCGAGATATCTTTAGTCTGGAAAAAAGAAAAGATTGGATGATTTATCATAGAATGTCTTCGATCATTGGTCTCCTTAATCAAGGCTGACCTGAAACGAAAGAACAATAACTGAAGAGGCTGCCACAACAATATGTTAGTTAGATAGTAGTAGTAGTAGTAGTAGTAGTAGTAGTAGTAGTAGTAGTAGTAGTGGTGGTGGTGGTGGTGGTGGTGGTGGTGGTGGTGGTGGTGGTGGTGGTAGTAGTAGTAGTAGTAGTAGTAGTAGCGGATGACACCTTTGAACCACTCAAGTGACAACCCACCAACCCATGGGTAGTCGTTAAATCCTACCTCAAACTCTTTTAGTCGCTTTTTACGACACGCAGAGGAAATGCTGAGTCTATTCTTTGACATGCCGGCCCCACACAGCTTTTATATATGAAAGACGCTCCAAATATATAAAGGAAAGGAAAACAAAAACGTTTTGATGTTCAAGGTTTTCTCATAATCATTGTCGAGATAACATCAAAAATTCCAGTTGAGAATCGAAACCCGATAACGAATTTGGTCCACCCATGACGAATTTGGTTTACCCATAACTTATTGGATGATAAAGAACAGCAGAATCTAATTATCTAATTGATTTGTTCACACCAAATTTTCGTTGTTGAGGTGGAGACAAAATTTTAAAATGTCTGCAGTGCGAGCATTCTATCATTATAGTTCCATTACCGTAAGAGCTTTCAAACGTAGCTCATTAATTATACTCTTGACGGTTTTCACATGGTTTATGTAATATATAAATTATATATATATATATATATATATATATATATATATATATATATATATATATATATATATATACATACATACATACACACACACACACACACACACACACACACACACACACACACATATATATTATCTCCAGACTTTGAATATAAATTATCCAGTGTGTCTTTTCCTAAAGATATGTTAGGATAATTTTGGTTTATTTATTTATTTATTTATTTATTTTTGTCAGTCGAGCGACCGAGGAGAAAGAGCTCTTCATTTATTAACCGGAAGTAAATTTGGTTGGTTTTTGTTGTTGTTTAACCCCATATCACCTCTATTTGAGCAGACTGACGATCCTGCATTTTTTTTTTTTTTTGTACATCAGGGACTACGTTGTTCCATATGTCCTTCATTTAAAACGGCAGAGTGTGATTTGCAAGAGATTTCCAGCAGATTCAGAGACCATGCAGAAGCTCCCTTGTTGAGCAGAGAGACCAGCTGATATGCATTATTATCACCTTACATGGATTAAATCATTGTTACGCATCCATGTAGCAAGTAGACCACCAAGTGATACTTTCATCTGTCAAGAAGCAGCAAGCTCTCTCTCTCTCTCTCTCTCTCTCTCTTACAGTTTTTACATCATTCCTTCAGTGATATGATTGGTGTAAGTGCAAGTGTGAAGTATGACTTGCTTTGAGTATGTCTAATAGGTAGTGGGAAAAAGACGTGTCAGTGTTACTATGGCATATGAAGACCCCCTTCGGTCATGAACAACCATGAGATTGCACCTAGAAAGTTACCCTTCGCGGCACAAGTCCGGGCAAGTTTGTTTATGGAAGACCAGCAGTACCCCATGCCTCCCCTCTCCACGCCACCCATGTTATCCAAGGGAAAGGCAAAAGCCGATACAGCTTGGCACCTGTGACATTGCAACTCATTTCTACAGCTGGAGCAACGTGAAATAAAGTGCCTTGCCCAAGAACACAACATACAGCCCAGTCCGAGAGTCGAACTCACTGCCTCATGACGATGAGCCCGACGCTCTAACCACTGAGCCATGCGCCTTCAGATATACTTACATTAGCACGATTATAATTAAGATGAGGATATGCTATGCTAAACTATGCCCACTTGAGAGATTATGTACGTGGTCGCGCTACCTGCTAGAAATAACCATCAAATCTTATACAGGTGAACCATATAGTCTTTTAAAAGGACATATTGGGCAACGTAATTGCCGATATACAGAACGATGGAATGTTCACTGCGGGAGTAATTTTGACAATAAGTCTACTCAATTAGTATTGATCTGGAGGCTAAACCAAAAGCAACAATAACGTATTTACTGATAGCTAATGAGAGCTATTGGTGCTGCTGTTGCTTTGTCCCAAGTTAGATACAATTAAGTAGGCCTATGACCAAAAGACATTAAAGCTGTCATCTTCCCCTCTGTTTCTGGAATGGGATGGTTATCAGATTCAGTGTCTAGGACAATATAGTATGATGGAATTTGAAGGAGATTATGTTGCTGTTTTTATCAGGTTGAGAGACCGTGCAAGGCTGATTTAATTTTTTTGGTGTAATTCAGCAGTCGATGGTTTGTATCCACCATCGACACTTCGGTGCTGGGATACCAAGCAACGACTTTTAATCTGGCAGTGAGTCTCCCTATAGCCATAAACATAAACAGTTGCAACTTCAATTTACCCAGTTATCATTATTTCTCATAATAATAGAAATGTGTAAGAGAAGAACATTAATAATAGCACAGTTATGGTTGTTAATGTTGTGTAAAAACATTAGCAAATGAGTCCTATATGTGCATTTGAGTGATATAATTTATCAAGTTAGCATTCTCCATTGTCAACCCTGTCGCTTCGGCCATAAATCTGAGAGCTATCGCCCCTAATACAAAGAAGCAGAAGAAAACTGAACATTAATCATTAATGGACAATAGATGTTTGTACCAGTCGCTTTTGAGATTCATTCTCCTCGGTCCCAGACTACTGCTCTCCTCTGTCAAATTAGGATGAAAGGGTCACGCCAGAGAAAGAAGTCCTCATGAAATGGATTGATTCATGCAACGGATATTACTGGCTGGTCTTCGCAGCAATGCTTTGTCCGTAGGGTGTAACTAAGTTAAGCTGCACAATACTGGCTGTGACAGTTCACTTCTTTTTTTTTTATGACGTCTACATATAATTTTTGTTTTGAATTATATCTTAGATATTAAAATACCTCTCTGCGTGTGACATTAGGTCATATGTCTGACGTCAATTTCTATGACACTTGATTTGAAGTAGAAAATTGTTACTTTTTATTTTCAGAAAAGAAAAAGAAGATTGCTTTCACTTTTACTCGTAGGTAATAAAAACAGGTTCAATTGACATCTCAATTTTTAGTGTTAAATGGTACGGCGGGAAGTTGGTAGAATCGTTAGCTGGGGAGTGGGGAAGTTCAATGACACTTCGTCTTTACATTCTGAGTTCAAATTCAGCCGAAGTCGACTTTGCTTTCATCTTTTCGGGGTCAATAACAGAAGTACGCGTTGGGGGTCAATGTAATCGACTAAATACCTTGCGGCATTCCGTTTGTCCTTACGTTCTGAGTTCAAATTCTGCCGAGGTTAATTTTGCTTTTCATCCTTTCGAGTTCGATAATTATAAATACCAGTCGAACACTGAGGTCGATGTAATCAACTTGGCCCCTCTCCCAAAACTGCTGGTCTTGTTCCAACATTTGAAGCCAATTATTACCATAAAAGATGTCAGTTAATGCAGAAAAACCAGACTATTCTGCCAAATAAAGTAATTCCTTATTTAATACAAATTTCATTAAATATTTCTTATATGTCAGGAAGATATCAGTTTCCCCATAAATCTGCATAGAGAATACAAACTGAAATATTGCATTTCAATGGAAAAGTTTCACTTTTTTACTCAATAATGTTTCACTTCTTTTAAAATAATTACTCTAGAAAATATTGGCACATTCATGCCTTGAAGTTATTTATTTGAATGTCACTTACGGGACTTAACCACTGAAAGTGTAGCCCGTAAAATTACAATTTTAATTTTTAATAGGTTTTGTTTTTCTCTCGTCTGCTTCTCATCCATATAACTTTGTTTTCTGATGTAAAACCACACTTTTATTTTCTCAAGCCAATATTTTCTGTTTGTAAGACGGTGAGCTGGCGGAATCGTTAGTAAAATGCCTAG
>NC_142928.1:81208835-81211335 GCF_046866305.1 Octopus bimaculoides | reverse complement strand
AAGCTAATTCGAAGACTACAGATCCAATCCATCACTGGAACTGTAAAAATCTGTAAAACTTTCCAGAACTTTATCATTTAAATATATATGTGCATGTCTAGATATGGGGCTATATGCATGAGAATACATACATAAAACATACAAATCTGCACATACATACATACATACATACATACATACATACATACATACATACCCTGTTGTTGATGTTGAAATTCCAATGAAGGAGTCTTAAATCTAGGCTAGAAACCAGCTCTTTCTCTATTGGCAAGAAATCTTGAAATAAAACTGAACAAACTGAAATAACTCACCATTAGCCACTTAAATGAATAACAAAGCAATAGGAAAATATCAACGATCTCCCTCACAGAATCGGGCATTTAGATACCATAATTATGTACGAGATGAATATTAAGTTCATACACATTGGCTTAGAAAATGAAAATTATTAAAATGAATGGAGACTCTCCGCTTCAGGATTTGAGGGGAAAATTAATAACTTTAAAGCATGGTCTCAAGACGATCAAAGAAAATCTTCTATATAAAAAAGAAAACACCTTTAGCGATCTAGCATTTAGTACAGCTTTATTTCTAACCCATAATTTGTATGCCAGAGGCGGCTGAAAGAAAACAATACTTCAGTAAAAAGAACCCCTTTCTCAAGATCTAGAGGAAGTGGCTCCTTTAGATCTTGAGGAAGGGGTTCTTTTGTTAGATCTAGAATGAAAAGAAGGATTTAAACTATAATGCACCATGGTTGAATATAATTAGGAAGAAACATCCTACCAATATTGACAGTAAAATATGCATCATAATTCACTCTGGAACTGTATCTAAATTCCTCGGGAAAGTTGCATAAATATAAAATACCATAAAGAGATTTAATAGTTGATGTCGATGCTCTACAGTAGTCATTGGCAAACTGCGACCCGCGGGATTTTCTGAATGACACGCTAACAAAAAGATTATCTTGAATTCTTTTACTCTTTTACTCTTTTACTTGTTTCAGTCATTTGACTGCGGCCATGCTGGAGCACCGCATTTAGTCGAGCAAATCGACCCCAGGACTTATTCTTTGTAAGCCTAGTACTTATTCTATCGGTCTCTTTTTGCCGAACCGCTAAGTGACGGGGACATAAACACACCAGCATCGGTTGTCAAGCAATGCTAGGAGGACAAACACAGACACACAAACATACACACACATATATATATATATATATATACATATATACGATGGGCTTCTTTCAGTTTCCGTCTACCAAATCCACTCACAAAGCTTTGGTCGGCCCGAGGCTATAGTAGTAGACACTTGCCCAAGATGCCACGCAGTGGGACTGAACCCGGAACCATGTGGTTGATAAGCAAGCTACTTACCACACAGCCACTCCATTTTTTTTTTTTTTTTTTAGTGCAGCCTGCCTATGTCTCATTCGGTGCTCATCTCGAAAATGTTGCCCATGTCTGCTCCGCAGAAAGACTCTCGTGTTTAAAAGAATTATAGAAAACCAGATTGACATAACAAATTCGCTTACCATATCAGACAAATCTTGTCGCCAAGAATAAAAAGAAAAAAACTTCTAACCCGTTATTTGCTTTAGCATTATGGATGTTTTACTATCTCAATCGAGTTCTCTAATAACATCGCGATTTTTTCAAAGTAGCGACTTATGAGCTGGCAAGTAAAAAGAAGTTTGGAGAAGTGTTAAAATATCTACTAATTAACCTTCGTCATTGGTCGGCCTTCGTTTTCTAGTATACTTATCGTTTCTACTTTCCCTTTCTCGTTTGTTTTCCATTTATTCTTGGCGACCGAGAAAACCGATTCATACATAAAACATATGTTCGCGCATGATGTTCGCACAGAGATGGACATGGTTGACTGGCTAGTTTTTCGCCTTTGTCGATTGTCCTCTGCGGCGTACTTGTTCAAAACGTTCTGCAGTAATCGAGATGGTTTGACACCATCCTATTAATTTAATTAATAAAGGTGTGCGGATTGGAGTAACTAAGAAAGAGGAGGGGGGAAAATGAAAGAAAGAAAGAAAGAAAGAAAGAATAAATGAATGAAGTGGGAAATACTCCGACAGTCAGCTTCATTCAAAACAATCATTTGATACTATTCACTCACTCACTGATGTTGAAATCAGTATGTTCAATATAATACTGGCTGTCCTTTGAAGCTCACACAAAGACCTGGTCAACAATGCTCAATGATTGTCTCTGATGTTAAACTTCTTTCAAAAGGAATACCTCAAGTAGTCAGTCTGACTGTGCTTCTGTTTCATTTGGTACGAAGTACACTAAACATTCCTTCAACAAAACCCGTTATTGTTGTCGTTGTTTAGCTTCAGGTCAGCTAGGATCAGTTGGTCCTATGACTAGAAGCATTTTAATCTTGACAATCATGTCTTTTTATATAATACAGACAATATCATTCGATGTATTCTTCTTTATTTAAGGCTCCGTGGAAGGATTTGATGGAGATTTGACTGCTATT
>NC_142928.1:81176335-81203835 GCF_046866305.1 Octopus bimaculoides | reverse complement strand
TTTTAAAGTACATAGATACATTCAGCAGAATATTCTACAAACGTCTATAAACATCTATAGGCGTGACTGTGTGGTAAGAGGTTTGGTACTCAACCACACGGTTTTGGGTCCTGTTCCACTGCGTGGCACCTTAAGCAGGTGTCTTCTACTGTAACCTCTGGATGACCAAAGCTTTGTGAGTGGGTTTGGTCGACGGGATGACAGAGACTGAAAGAAGGCCGTCGTGTGTGTATGCGTGTGTGTGTGTGTGTGTCTTTGTGTGTGTGTGTCTTTGTGTGTGTATTCGTTTTTTATGTTTATCCCCATTACTGCTTGACAAAAAAGCCGGTGTGTGTGTGTGTGTGTGTGTGTGTGTGTGTGTGTGTTTGTCTCCCACCACAGCTTGATAACCGGTGTTGGTGTGTTTACGTCACCGTAACTTAGCGGTTCGACATAAGACAAAATCCCATCGTAACCGTTGAGGAACTAGCAGAGAAGCTTGGATTTGGTCATTCAATCATTCATCGATACCTGAATGCCATCAGAGAACGACCATCTTTGGCTTCAAGACGAATAGTGTTCTTCCATCAGGATAACGCTCGGCCATATACAGCGATGATGACATTCCAAAGGCTAGGGCAGTGTGAATGGGAAACAATGCCCCACCCAACATATTTACCAGACATTGCCCCATCTGATTATCATTTATTCTGCAGTCTTCAAAATCATTCAAAAGGAAAAAATATGAATTCTGTAGACGAGGTCAGAATAGTACTGGAAGAGTATTTTCCGTTACGGACAAGTGAATTTTAGAAGAGGGGCCTTGGAAGTCTACCAGATAGATGAAAGAACATTGTAGAAAATGAAGGAAAGTATATTTTAGATTAAAAAAGGATTTTTGTTATCTTAATTTTGAAAAAGAAAAGAAGTAAAAAAAAACGCGTTATTTATGAGATGACCCAATATATATATATATATATATATATATATATATATATATCATATCATATTATATCATATCATATCATATCATATTATATCATATCATATCATATCATATCATATATTATATATCAGATGCCATCTCTGTGTCCAACGGTCAACTTGCCAAGATTCTTCAGTTTCCTCTGTGTTGTACTGCATGCATACAATCAGTCAGGTTCTTTTTTTATTCCACTCTTTGATGTCGTATATTCACAAATGTTTTTGGTAGCCTCTTGCTCTCTTAACATCAACATTTCTTGTCAGGATGACTTTGAGTAGTGTCTGATAGATATACAGAGATAAAATAGATAATGGAACTAAGAGACAGAAATGCTGGCATTCTGTCTTGTCTTCGCTGTTAAACACAAATATCAACTACTAAGAACTTTAGAAACAATGTACTTAAAACAATTTAATTACTTAGGTCTATAAATCAAATATATTTTGTGGTTATATGACCTAATGGAACTTTATTGCTTAGCCTTATAATTCAGTTGTTTGACCGGTCATGAATTCAACAATATTACTTACGTAGTAAGTCCGAATGATAAAGAAATTCGCTTTGCTATCACGGAGTACTGGATTCGATTCCACTGCGTGGCACCTTGTACACGGGTCATTTACTATGGCTCGAGTCGACCTAAGCCTTATAAGTAAAATTAGGTTGGCGGAAACTGTGGTAGGTCGTTGGAAGTATTGTACTTTGTTTCACACGGGTTCTAACCGAGAATTGCTTTAACCGTTTAGTATTTAAACTTGCGTTGTCCGGCCCAAATGTTCTACCTGTTTTATGTTCAAACCACCCAGATCTGACCTCTTACAACTACACTACAACGTCATTCTAAGAATAAACTATCATATCAAAATCTCAAAGCTATGAGACAATGCGTGATTAATTCAAAACATCGTGAATAAATAAGCATTATATTTGACAGAGTAATCTGATTGCTAAAGGGTTAACTGTACGTGTCCCCGAGAAATATTCAGTCAATTATATGCTAATTCGATGAACAGGTAATTTAGTTGATTGAACAAATGAATACGCATCGTGGAAAACTGACGGTGATCATACACACTAAAATAAATTCGTTTATTATTGTTGTTTTATTATCATCTTTCATTTTTATTTTTACTTCTCACCCATTTTTATGTTTGGTTGAGTTAAACAATATTCAACAACGTTTACCTCTTCCCGATGTAGAAATAATCTCGATTAATTATATTTATAGTGCACACTATATTGTGTTAACACCTATTTGTTGTGTTAACACTTATAAAATACATTGCTTATTAGTATTTATTTGTTACTTCTCTGATGGTTGTTTTACTTGTTTATTTGTTTCAGCCTGAAATTCAAGTAGAACTTAAAGATTCTGAGAAAATATAAATGATGCAAGGTAAAAAAAAAAATTTCATTTAATATTTCATAATGCAAGTGTAATATCATGCTACTTTCTCCACTATACAGCTTTGTACCATAATGCTCTGGAACTGTGTTTATATCCGAGCATAGAAAAAATTTACATGCTATCGTGTGTGTGTGTGTGTGTGTGTGTGTGTGTGTGTGTGTGTGTGTGTGCGTGTGTGTGTGTGTGTGTGTGTGTGTGTGTGTGTGTGTTTTGTATGTGCGTATATATTGATTGCTGATAGGCTCAACAATTGGAATTAATGCATTTCAAGTATCAATGAGTTTATATATAACAACTGGTAGATACTAGCACTGTTACAATACTTACATGTACTCACATACACCGCGTTAACTCATATATTATTGTCTACCATTTTTATGGTTTATTACAGGACAGTTTAATGCTTGCAGTAAATAAGAAAGTTTCGGTTTTTATGCCAAACCATGCCAAATGTATTTGTTTGTAAAATTACTGTCTAAAATACCAAGTTATTGTATATCACACACACATATACACTCAGACAAAGTACAAACACACGCATGCATGCGCGCGCACACACACACATGCACACACACACACATGCACACACACACACACACACACACACTGAAAAACCACAATACAAATTTCTTGATAGAGACAAATATTTTCTTTTTTAATTTATTTATTCATGAAACAAAAATGACCTCCTGATAAACGAGGTCAACTGTGAGTTATAATCAATTAATCATTGTTGGCTTATCACAGAGATTCTTTACATTAGCCTGCTTCTATTGGATTAGAAAAATCAAAATCTAGTTTATTTATTTATTTTGCTTTCATTTTTTTAAAGGTAAACGTACAGTACCAAAACTTTGGGACATCAAATGGTTCACAGTTCTCATTTTATCATTTTGTCTTTGTGAGTATTGCTTTCTCAACGTTAAATTATTAGGTATATTGCAGGCGCTACAGAGCTGTATGTAACAATTTATGATACCATTTTGTGTTTTGTCATCTTCAGTTTAAATCCGACCAGAGTCAAAAACGCTCCTCATTCCTTTGGCGTTGTTAAAAATTGTTTCGTTTCGAAACTTCAGAAGTTTCCCGACATTTAGTAGGAGGAAGCGGTAAGAGATAAATACTTCCTTAGATATAGATCTAAAGCCAATCTGTCACAGGTAACTCTCATAGAAGATATGGAACCTAGTTCTGACAGAGAAAGGCATTGAATCGTCTGAAAGTATATACAGTACCGTGCAAAAGTCTTCGGCCACTTTAAACTATTGTAAATTTCTACTAATTGCCAACTTATAAGTGGATGTTTCGCGTTGTGTATTTTACAGATGAAACATCGGCCCTCTTGGAGTCATTTCCATACCTAATCATATTTTGTAGTAGGGGTTCTGAATGAGAGGGGAAGTTGCGAGACGACCACCAAAAATAGCCGTGCAAAAGTTTTCGGCCACCTCATATAACCCAATCAAGATATAGTGTTTTAAAACAGGAAAATGTCTGTAATAGAAAGTTATTACCTAACGTTCATTTCAAGAAGTTATTGTACATTGTTAATATTTCGTGTGGCTTCCTTTAGCTTAGATAATTACTTCAATGCGCCTGGGAAGAGATACGTACAGATCCTTCACCATCTTCACAGGTATGAGATGCCATTCTCTGTGGCTGAGCTCCCACATCCCTTCAAGATTGCTTGGATTCTTCTGACGAACTCTTCTCTTTAGTTCTGTCTACATTTGCTCGATGATATTTAAGTCAGGGCTCTGAGCTGGCCAATCTTTCAATACAGTCAGATTCTATTGTGGTGTACGCGATCTGTGGCATGGAGCTCCGTGGTGGTGAAAAATCTCACCTTCATCCAAATCTGGTATCAAATTGTCCTTCATCAACTGGATGTATTTGGCACTATTCAAGTTGCCATCAATTTTAACCAACTTTCTTGAACCATCACTTTTTATGTATCCCCAAAGCATCAAACACTTACCCCCAAACTTCATTGTTTTCGTCGTGTTACGTGCGTCATTTCGCTTTCCTGGAGACCTGACAAATTCTCGCTTATTAGAAAGCGAAACGACGCACTTTACACAACGAAAAAAGTGAATTTGTGGGGTAAGAGTCTGATGCTTTTGGGATGCATAAAAAGTGATGGTCCAAGAAAGTTGGTTAAAATTAATGGTAATTTGAATAGTGCCAAATACATCCAGATACTGAAGGACAATTTGATACCAGACTTAGATGAAGGTGAGATTTTTCAGCATGACGGAGCTCCATGTCACACAGATTGCGTGCAACACAACAGAGTGTGGCTGATGAGGGTGTTACTCTATTGAAATATTGGCCAGCTCAGAGCTCTAGCTTAAATAACATCGAGCAAATGTGGACAGAACTAAAGAGAAGAGTTCGTCAGAAGAATCCACGCCTCGTTAGGTTACATTATTTAGCTGGTCCTTCACTTCTTAAGATTTGAGGCGTTTTTGGTTGCTATTTTGTAGGATGTTTGGAGACTTCGCCATTAACTCATACATATTTGTTTATATACATGGTTAAAGTTTAATAATTAAGAAGGGAGATTACATGGTGTTTTATTTGGGTCCGTTTACACCTGTACTGTCTTATCTCTTGAAGCAAATCATTTCAGTATTTTTTAACCCCCTACTATCAAATTAATACCAGAAATATTCTTTATGTTATTCTCTGGATCGATCTTGCGATGTCGAAATAGGATGCAAAAGCGGGTTAACCTACGAGTCACTGTTTACCACTTGGGGCATATATATTTACCCATTATTTAAACATAATACTTTACCCATTATCAGTTGAGAACAGATTAAGGGTTACGGTGAAAGCAAAAGGTGATTATTTCGAATTGTAAATATATGTATAATACTGGTTTCAAATTTGGCCACAAGGTCAAAAAAGCTCGATGGAGGGGTTAAGTCGATTACATTGACACCGATGCTCAACTGGCACTTATTTTAACAACTCTGAAAAGGATGAAAGGCGAAGTCGACATCGGCGGAATTTCAGCTCAGAACTTAATCATTTTGCTGCCAGGCACGGTAACGATTCTGTCAACCCGATGCCTTAAAGTATTTATGTATAATATTATCATTAAATATAACAATCAACCTGTAAACTTTCATTAACCAGAACCTAAAACTTGTTATTTCATAACAAAATGAATAATGGGCAGATATACATGCCGCAACCGGAATAAAGTTTGTTTGAATTAATTCATAGAATTGTATAGCATATGCAATATTCTAACACTTTTCCTTTTTCTCCGCGTTCTATTTCAAACAGCCAATGTAAAATGTCAGAACACAAGCGTCTCTGTCCCCACAACATCATCAGTGACCACAGATAGTGTCAATACTATTATATCTACTTCATTCTCCTCCATAACCAATGGACAAACCACAAATACAGTGGCTTCAACAAATTCAGTTACATCACCTTCCTCTATTCTTGGCTCAACATCAGAAATTACTACTCCTTCTACTATTACTATTACTTCTTCTCTTTCTTCTCTTTTTTTTTCTTCTTCTTCATCTTCTTCTTCTTCTTCTTCTTCTTCTTCTTCTTCTTCTTCTTCTTCTTCTTCTTCTCTCTCTCCTTCTCCTTCTTCTTCTCCTTCTTCATCTTTTTCTCCTCCCTCTTCTACTTCTCTTTCTCCTTCCACCTCTTCTCTTTCTAACTCTCTTCCTTCTTCCACTTCTCTAACTTCCTCTCTCTCTCCTTCTTCTGCTTCAACGTTGTCCCCTACACTGCAGTCTTCTACATCAGACATTGAATTTGGAACAACTACTTCGAGTTCATCATCTCCAGATACAACAAGTATAAATTCCACCCCTACCATGCAGAACACATCTCAAGGAAGCACCAATGTAACTCAGAGCTTTATTTCGACTCCATTCATTTCCTCGACTCCTATCTCAGCAGACAAAAGTACCATCACTACCAACACAACATCAACTGTAGTTGAATCGCAAAGTGTTACTTTCAATACAACAGCAAACGTAACGGAACCACCAGCGATAACAAAGGGGAATACAGTACAAGCTATTACTACAAAGGGACCAGCAGTAAGCACAAGCGCACCAGTAACAATGGCGCCAGTTATCAGTAAGTAACTAAAACACACTTCATTACTTTCCAGAGTTGATTCCTCCCTGTGTATATATGTGCATGTGTGTGTGTGTGTGTGTGTGTGTGTGTGTGTGTGTGTGTGTGTGTGTGTGTGTGTGTGTGCGTGTGTGTGTTAATAGTTTAGTCAGTGACAGAAGGACAGCGCCTATAACACTTTTCAGGGCCTCTAAGACCAGTTAGAAGAAGGCAGTTATCTTCATGCTGAAGATGTCTCGAATACCTGTAATGAAGTGGAGTCTGCTAAAGGCAAACAATGTATATGTATGTGTGTGTGTGTATATATATATATATATATATATATATATATATATATATATATATATATATATATATATATGCATGCATGTATACATACATATATGTACATACTCGCATATATATGTATATATATACATGCATCATAGCATCATAACTTTGAAATATGTATAAAACCGTCAAACGCTTATTTATTTTTATGTTTTTTAATTTATTATTAGAGTTGCTTAATATGTTTTGCTAAAATTGCTGTTTCTTTTCAGATATCATCAGAAAAAGGTAATTAAAATTCATTAAAATGATAGATCTATCGGACTTTCAAAGAGGTCAATTTGTTGGTGCTTGTATGGCAGGCGCTAGCGTAACGAAAACAGCCGAAATGTTTGGTGTATCAAGAAGTAGTCTCAAAAGTAATGACAGCCTATGAGAAAGAGGGAAAAACCTCCTCGTAGAAACAAAACTCCGGAAGAAAAATAAAACTTTCAAATAGGGACCATCGAACTCTTACGCGAATTGTTAGAAAGGATCACAAAAGTACAGCTCCCAAAGTTAGTGCAGGGCTTGACCACCTAGAGAACCCAGTTTCCACAAAAACTGTTCGCCAGGAGCTGCAGAAAGCCGGATTTCATGGAAGAGCTGCAATCAGAAAACCACTACTTTCAAAAACAAACATTGCCAAGCGTTTAGAGTGGAGTAAAAACCTTCAGAAAAACCTAGAGCAGTGGAAGATTGTTATTTTCTCAGACGAGTCATCTTTACCCGATTTCCGACCACCAGCCGAGTATACGCGTGGAGACAGCCAAAGGAAGCATTTGACCCAGACTGTCTTCTTCCAACTGTTAAACATGGAGGAGGATTTGTGATGATCTGGGGGGTGGGGATTATATCTTGGAAATCCGCCGACCCAGTGGTTTCCCTTCGTGGCAGAATTAATAGTCAGGGCTATTTAAGCATTTTATCTGATCGAATTCATCCTATGGTTGCGGAACTATTTCCGGAGAGAAACGCAATCTTTCAGGATGATAATGCACCAATTCACACAGCTAAAGTTATTACTGAATGGCACGAGGAACATTCTAGTGAAGTTGAACATCTTATCTGGCCACCACAGTCCCCAGATCTCAATATTATTGAACATTTATGGTGCATTTTAGAAAAAACAAGTAAGGAGTCGATATCCTCCACCATCATCACTACAAGGACTGGAGACTGTTTTAGCTGAAGAATGGACAAAAATTCCTTTGGAAACAATTCAAACTTTGTACGAGCTCATACCTTGTAGAATTCAAGCTGTAATTACTGCCAAAGGCGGTCCAACCCCATGTTAAAATAAATTTGTTTGAAATTTTAAGGTTTTTCCATTATTTTGTCCAACCCCTGTATATATATATATATATATATATATATATATATATATATATATATATAGAGAGAGAGAGAGAGAGAGAGAGAGAGAGAGAGAGACATATTGTGTGTGTGTGTGTGTGTGAAGGTGCACGACTCAGTGGTTAGAGCGTCGAGCTTACGATCGTGAGATTTTGAGTTCGATTTCCGGGACGTGGTGCGTGTTGTGTTCTTGAGCAAGACACTTTATTTCACGTTGCTCCAGTTCACTCAGCTGTTGAAATGAGTTGTGACGTACCTTGTGCCACGCTGTATCGGCCCCTTTGCCTTTCCCTTGGATAACATCGGTGGCGTGGAGAAGGGAGGCTGGTATGCATGGGTTGTCTTCCATAAAAACAAGGAGGCTGGTATGCATGGGTTGTCTTCCATAAAAACAATGAGGCTGGCATGCAAGGGTTGTCTTCCATAAAAACAACCCTTGGTTGTACGTTCGCCGGTGAGGCGACTTTCCGCTCAGACTTGTATCGCGAAGGGGAACCTTTTAGGTGCACCCATGGTCATTCGTGACCGACGGAGTCGAGTTTAATATATATATATTTTTTCAGTTTCTTACATTGAACTCCGTGTCATTCATCACAACATATTTGAGAGAGCATTATTGGTCCTCAGCTAGACGGTGATAAAAGGGAAACAGATTTGTCTCGGATTAAAACAGGCAACAGATTAACTCTACTAACCAATAATAGGAACCCCATACTATTTCTGCCAACCAAATTTCGCTCACAACTCTTCTATTGACCTGGGGTTATAATACAAGACACTTTCCCAAGGTGCTCTGCAGAAGGTTTTGAAACCGAATGAAGTAGTTATTTGTGAAGTAAATTTGTTAAGCTTGTGACCATTTCAGATGTTACACTGCATCCTTATTTCCTTTCCTTGTCTTTAATAAAGTTGTATTATGAGCAACTGATACCACTCTGAACCCCATTTTCCTATGACTGATGACTAAGTATATAATCTAAAGTGTAATCGTGAATAACAGATGTTATTCTCATTGGCACTAATTGAAGTGTTAACAGTTCAAAATTCGACTCTCAATATGAGTGAGCTTATATTTAAACTTTTCAACAACTAAGAAATATATATCGGCAGTTGTTGTTGTTCGCCCCCAGGTCAATCCTGACTGAGGAAACCTATGATAAAGGCATTCCAGCCATGATCGTCCTGTTTTTTAACTAGCATGTAATAATCCTTTCTACTATAAGCACAAAGCCTGAAATTTGCAGGGAGGGGACTAGTCGATTACATCGACTCCAGTGATTCACTGGTAGTTAATTTATCGATTCCGAAAGGATGAACGGCATTTTGAACTCGGTGGAATTTGAACTCAGAACGTGAGGACGGACGCAATGCTGCTAAGCATTTTCCCCGGCATGCTAACGATTCTGCCAGCTCCGCCTTACTAACATGTAATAATACAATATCTAATGTGACCTTTCCCTACTTAAAATGATTGGATATAATTAGAAGGAATTTGATTGCCATTCCTAGCAGGTGTACCGGCTATAAAGAGGCTTCTTCGTTGGCTTTTTCTTTTAACCCTGATAGAACATACCTATGATCAAAAGCATTCTAACCGTGACCACCAAGTCTTTTCAGACAGTGTTATGCTATAAAATGTATAAGGTTTGAGATTTGACTGTTATATCTAGCAGATCTGGGAACTATGTATACAGTATATTCCTTCGTTAGTTCGAGGCACCCGCTAGATGTTTTATGAAACCTAGATCGTCTCTGATGGAACAGTCTTATTATGCAGTCGGTCGATCGAATGACTGACTAGGCGCTATACAACAATCTGTTTTCCTGTTACACGCCGATCTCCGACTAGCTGAGGACCAACATTGCACATACCAGCATGCTGTGATAGATGAATACCACAGGATGCGGTGTAAGAGTCTAGATATATTGTACTCTCTCCGCTGTCCATTCTATGCCGGCATGCTCGTATATTCTGGTGGTAGCCATCGCGAAACAGATAATCTAAACTCGGTCAGAGTGGGACCTTTGATGTTCGTCTGCCTTTGTTGTTGCTGCTGTGAATCTAATCAGTATTTAGGGTTAGTGAGGTTATTAATGTTGCCGCATATTTTGTGTGTATATTTTGTTTTTGTAATTTTTTTTTTTTGTAATTGTCTAAATTGAATGGAAGAAATAGAGTTGTTAGGATAATGTGATGTTCTTGGATATTGTACATATGTCTGTGCGTTTGGAAGTGGTATTCGTGTAGAGGCAGTGACTACAAGAGTTTAAGTTTGCTGCGGACACAAACCGTGTCACTCGCATTTCCAGATGGTTCTTTATTTTTAATATTTTTGTTTCGTTGTTCAGTCGTTCTGTATGTATGGGTCTATATACTATATGTGATGTTTGTAAGGGTTTTTTTTTTTTTTTTGTATATTTTGTAGATGAGAGATTTGTGATGAATTTGGAGGAGATGACTAGAATAAGGCTGGCAACATGTTATAAAGGAATCATCGATGTGTAATTGAGAGGGTTATTTCGAAAGCAATGCAAAATTTGACATAAGTTTTTTGATTAACTTACATGGATGGCTCAAGTTGCATGTGTTTGTAGAATAACTCCTCCTCTGTAGTAAATCTTCTCCATTGCAGGCAAAAAAAATGATTTCCAAGCAAAAGCAATGAGTTCTTGATGAAGGAGGTGTGCAGGCTGTCTGAATGTTGTGGGTTGTTTACGGAGATGACTCTGTTAACTAGAATAATGTTCACAGATCGATGAAGAACTTTAAAAAAGGAGAAACTAGCACTGAAGACCAACCACACGGTGGGAAACAATAAATTAGGATCACTGATACAAATCGCCAGCGAGTGGAAGAAATGCATTGTGTGCTGCACAAGTGGATTGTGTCAGAATGCATTACAGAAGATGATAGAAGATTTTGGTTATCGGAAAGTGTATGCAAAGAGGTACCTCAGTAGTTGACACCCAATTTGAAAATGATAAAGGTGGAAATCTGCTCTGATCTGATGGCAGCGTTTGAAACCGAAGGAGACAATTTTGGTGAACAGTTTGTCAAAAGCAGATATTAAAAAATTATTAGATATTTGTCATAGACATGATATCTTAATAGTTTCAGATGACAGTCGTTCATGAAAGTTAAAAGCAGTAGAGTAATAGTAATAGATCACGTGCAGAGTCATTGAATACAATGCTAGTATTTAAAATAAAGTATATTTGATCTCAGGAGTATTCTATATATTAGATTTGTCTTAAAGCACATTCGTTCAGGAATGTTGAATGTAGTATAGCTATTTGAACTGGAAAAGCTTTTGTGATGTCATTCATAACTGCGAATATATATATATATTTTGTCTTGTCTATGTGGTATATGTGTGTTGTTGAGTGTAATTGGTGTTTTGTATTTAATGTTGTCTAATGTTGGTGCTGAGAAGAAGGAAAGTGGATTTGGTAAGTGTGGTGACAAGTTTCTAAATGGTTGATTTACAGTTAGAACGATTGTGATAATAGTAGAGGAGGAGAAATAATGAGAATGAGATAGACAGAGGCAGACAATTAGACAGCCACTCCAGGCTCTATCTAATATGTGTGATGTTTCATTGCACATTGTATGCAGTTATATGGCTTGTTGTGTATTTTCTATGCTTCAGTGCGCATGTGTGTGTTTTATCTGTTCTGTTGTTGTTCATACGTAGCCTCACCTCAAATTTATTGGAAAAGACTATGATTAAAAGAATTGATATAATGTTAGAGCAGTTGAAACATGTGGGTATGATGTCTCTGCTGAGTAGGTTTTGAAGAGGTTCACGAAGGTCATGTGGATGTGGGTTGTAAAGAGTGAATAAAAAAGCGGATTTTTGTAATCTTCTAATAAATATCGTAAGCTCTTTTATGTACACTATATAAGCTTGGCGACCTTCGTGTTAATTTTTGTATCTGTATATTTTCATCCTACATCAAACTTTTCTCTTGTGCTTTCCTTTCTTCTTTCATGTTGGATAATTCTAAAGCTAGGCAAAGTTACTTGTTATATATAGTAACTGCTAAGTGGAGCCTCGTTTTATTCCTTCCAAGACTTACATAAATAGCAATTCAATTTCACTTGAGAAAGTTTGTGCAAAGCTTGGAAAAGCTGATGTGTAAAACGAAAAGCATGTTATACTGAGCATTTTTCAACTGTATTGTTGTTTCTTTTCAGCCAAATATGAGCTCCCGTTTCAGATGTCATTCAACGCAACATTCAATACAACATTACTCGATCACAACTCTCTTCTTTACAGAACGTTGGCGCAAAATATTACTGGAGAGGTAAAATTGACTATTTCTAAATATTTATGTGCAATAATAAATTAAAGATAAAAATGAAAATCCAGTTTTTAAAAAATATTAGCTTCAACTACAATATTATAAACCCTCTCATTATGATTTACTGTGTTAAATGGAAGATTATGTTCTAAAATATAATGAAGTCATTCCATATCGTCAAAGCTAATAAATAAGGTGCAATAGTTTGTTGTGAGGAGTGAAAACACAACGTTTCGAATACTTGTGCTTCTTTGAAGAGAAAGAAAAATATATGTATGCACGGCTATTAAATAAAATAAAAACAAAGAGAATAATTTGGAGGGAAAATGCGATATTGAAAATCGATAGTGTGCGTGATGTGGGAACTAGTATGAGGAAATCAACTGAAGAGAAGGAGAGGTGAAAGTTAGTACCCAATCAATTGAAAATGGGGGTCGTAAGATCCCAAGAGAATAAATGAAAAATGGAAAAAGAAGAGGTTGTGAGTGTGAAGAAAGCTGAATTAGCGAAAACAATAAAGCACTCATGCATACACACACACACACACACACACACACACATAATGCATGCATACATACCTACATACATACAAACATACATACGTACGTATATACAATCACGAAGCGACAAGTTGCATTTATGGTGTGGGACACTATTCATCAAAAACACGATAAAATATTATCTCCGACTTTGTAGACACAATATCAACCCTGCTAAATAAATGGTTGATCTTCACATGCATTGACTGAGGGAACCTCTTAATCAAGATCGTAGTGATTTTCGTCTTAAATTTGAATTTATCATGCAGTGAGATGCTGCAAACAACATGGCTGGACACGTCAACATGAAGGACACAGTTACAGAACGGAAGCGAAACATCATAAAAAGTAAACAGTCTCTTTTTACCCTTGCGACTGTAATTAAAAAACTCTAGGATGAAAAAGTGACAAGAAGAGACTTGATTGCCGGATACTGATACAAGAAGTTAACTTTCTACCAACTGTATCTTGTCAACTTGTACCAGTAAGATCTCGATGTTAACTCTGACAGAAGCAAAACTATTCCCCAAAACAAAACCACTCATATAGCAAAGAACTACCTACCAACTGCTTGTCAGAATTTAATGTGTAAAGTATATACAGCCTGTTTAAACTTATTCCTCCAAAGCCATTGTGAAAATATTATCATCACAGTAGAACAAACAACTGAGAAGAAAGGAGATTGAAAGTGAACCGGACAATTCTGATCAACAAAACTGTGATGTCAAAGGTGCGGCGATATATGAGATACTTGGTTTCAATGTGGCTGGACTATAAGAAAGCATGTGACTCTATCTCACTTGTGTATACTAGAAGACGTATACTAGAAGACGTATACTAGAAGACCTTCGCCTAGTTAAAGTTCTAGATAACGTAGTCAAAGCCAAAGCTGACTTGACTTCATCTTGGGCCACCATCTTGAAATTGAAGTCGAGGACTGATTGTGTCATTGCTGATAAAATACAGAATTGCGGAGGTTTATCTCAAGGAGACAGTCTCATGTGATGTAATTCATTCTTCCAGTAACTCTCTTGTCATTTATGGTAAGTCTGTCTGAAGGGTATCTCGTTTGTTCACAGGAAGAGAGAAGCACCAAAATTACATTCCAAGATTACATGATTAAACACTGCTTCTTTGAAGATGGCTTGAAACTGTATGCCAGGAATAGGCATGATATGAAAAAGAACCGTGAACTGGTTACGACATTCTCAGAGGAGATTGGGTTGGATTTTGGTCAAGATAAATGTTCCTCTATGGCTGTGAAACGAAGGAAAAACTGTAAACCAGGCAAGACAAACAGCAGTTCCATCAATAACTCGACCGTTTCTCCGATATCTAATGAGGAATACAATAGATACCTAGAGATAGAAGAAGCATATCTTATGATGCTGTCTGTAACAAGGAACGTGTCACTGAGGGATAATAAAAATGTGGATGTCAGAACTCTCTACATGCAATAAAACGGTGACCTACAACGTGTTTGCAGTATCAGTACCCATGCCAGCCTTTTACAGCACAGCCTGCTGTTACAACTCTGGTCTTCTCAGAGGAGGTTAGTAAATATGAGGATAGAGTAGTCTAAATATATTGTAGACGTGGTATAGGGTCGAGAAAGGAACAGTGCAATGGAGGCGGGATAACAATAATAATAATCCTTTCTACTATAGGCACAAGGCCTGGAATTTGTGGAGAGGGGTAAGTCAATCACATCGACCCCAGTACTTGACTGGTCCTTCATTTATCGACCCTGAAAGGATGAAAGGCAACGTCGACCTCGGTGGAATTTGAACTCAAAATGTAAAAACGGGCGAAATACCACTAAGTATTTTGCCCGGCGTGTTAACGATTCTGCTACATCGCCGCCTTAACAACAACAACTACAACAACAACAACAACAACAATAATAATAATAATAATAATAATAATAATAATAATAATAATAATAATAATCCTTTCTACTTTAGGCACAAGGCCAAAAGTTTGTGGGAAGGAGGTTAGTCGATTACATCGACCCCAGTATTCAATGGCTATTTATTTTATCAATCTTGAAAGAATGGACGGCAATATGGACCTCGGCAGCATTTCAACTCACAGTGTAAAGTCAGACGAAATGCCGCTGAGCATTTTCTCTGCTGCGTTAAAAATCCTGCCTTAATAATAATAATAATAATAATTATAATTATAATCCTTTCTACTATTGGCACAAGGCCTGGATTTTGTAGGGAGAGGGACAGTCGTTCACATCGACCCCAGTACTCAAATGATACTTAATTTATCGACCCCAAAAGGATAGAAGGCAAAGTCGACCGCGGCGGAATTTGAACTCGGAACGTAGGGACAGACGAAATACCGCTAAGCATTTCGCCGGGCGTGCTAACGATTCTGCCAGCTCGCCGCCTTAATATCAATAATAATCCTTTCTACTATAGGCACAAGGCCTGAAATCTGGGGAGAGGGGACTAGTCGATTACATCGATCCCAGTGTTTCACCGGTACTTAATTTATCGACCCCGAAAGGATAGAAGGCAAAGTCGACCTCGGCGGAATTTGAATAATAAATAATAATAATAATAATAATAATAATAATAATAATAATAATAATAATAATAATAATAATAGCATGCCCAGCTGATAACAAAGTATACGATAAGGAAGAAAGAAAAGTCGAGAGATATGACAGGTTAGCTTGGGAAGTTAAGCAGTTGTGGTCGATGAAAAAGGTAACAGTAGTACCAATAATTGTCGGAGCCCTGGGAACAGTGAGCAAAAATCTTGAGAAGTACGTGGAATAAATAGGGGCTGCAATAAGGGTGGAGCACTTGCAGAAAACAGTACTGCTTGTGCTTGGAACCGCTCGAATACTCTGGAAGGTGCTCGAACAATAAGAGGTGTTACCTTAGTTCACTGGTAGTGAACAGCTGATATTGTAATACATCTCCAGTGTTAGAAGCTGTGCAAAGGCAACAACAACAACAACAATAACAACGAGTAAATTAGCAGTCACTTTTTGTCGTTCATCCTATATAGGGGTAAGGAAAATGAAAGCGTAACGAACCGTGTCTTACGGTATCTCTTCCGTCTCTTTGCCATCTGAGTTTCAAATCACGACACAGCCTACCTGGGTAGTAAACTTAATCCGTCGCATGATTTAACACTTGGTTGCGCCTTGGATACCAGGTTGCGGTGCTACAGGCATTGCCTTCCCGTCTGATTTGAAAATAAAAAATCATCTTGATGTGCGCATGTAACAGGTGGATGGACAGAGAAAGTCAACTCTAATAATATAGATTCTTCAATTACCTAACGTATTTAAAATAATCTTGTAAACATTAAGTGATGCTGTGGTAAGGATAACGATGTGAACATATTTATACTTTATCAGCTTAGATATAGAGAATGTTAAACGCTTCTTCAACTAATAACGTCGAATATAGCTATCTGGTGGCCATAAGTGTGACAATAAATATGTGACAATATTTCAGATACAAAATTAAGAATTTTGCTGTTTAGCATATTAATTAATATCTAGAATTTATTGAGAAGTACAATATCCTTGTCAAGAAAGCAACTGACTTCTGATAGATAGGTTGTGGATGTGTGCCCACAAAGGAACTATTAATTATATGAACAGCAGCATTGACTCGAAAGATAGAAGCAAAAATATATGCTTTTCTTTTTAATCTTGATTTGCACTCAGCATATCTGTGTAAAAATTTCCTCCATACAATGTTGATAAAATAAATACAAATAATTTTCAGATTAATTCGACCTACTTCTAAAGAAACAATAACGTTTCGAGGGAAGGGGGTACATTTTTAATGAAACATGAATGCATAGAAATTACATATGTGATAGAGAGAGGTAGAATGTGTGAGCTTATATCTTCTCATCTCAATTCGCTTAAAATCTTAATATTGTATTTACTGATCAGCCCTAGGTCAAGAAACAATGAATTTATTGTAAATATTTTTATTTCTTTTTTTCCAGTTAACTGAAGTGTATAAAGATACACCAGGTTTCATTTCAGTATTAGTTACCGGATTTAAGTAAGTTGATTTCTTTATGTAAATATATTTTGTTTACATTGGCACAGGGCCACATTTTCTTTGGTAAGGATTTTCGTTAGTTGCTTTGACTTCAGGACTTGACTAGTTCTTACCTCATTCTTTCAGGCGGGATAAAGGGAAAAACCAAGATCTGCAACTTTTAGGAAGTCGATTTCTCTAAAAGCAAATCTTAATTTTGTTACATTGGCACAAAGCCAACATCTACAGATTTTAAAATAAGTAAAATAACTATATCTAAATAAAATACAGCAAGATTTTTTGCTCTGCCATTTCTGTTATGTTTACCTTGTAATTACTCCATCAGAATCTGTAAAGGTTCTGATGGGGTAATATTGACCAAATATTGACCAAACTAGATTATTTTAGCTAAACAACATGTATGTGTGTGTGTGTTTGTGTGTGTGTGTGTGTGTGTGTGTGTGTGTGTGTGTGTGTGTGTGTGTGTGTGTGTGTGTGTGTGTGTGTGTGTGTGTGTGTGTGTGAATTGTCCTGATACGATATATATATATATATATATATATATATGTATATATATATATATATCACTCAAACATTGAAAGTTACATAATGATATATTGATGAAATTCTTAACTCTTAAGAAATATACTCGTCAGCTTACATAAATAATGTATTTTGTCAGAAATCGGTATAATAGTGTAATTATTACATCAGTTTAGTGTGTGTATTATAAAGAGATTTTGTATCTGAACATGTCATAAATCTCATTAATGTCACCAAATCTCGAATAAAATGTTGTGAGAGAACGATCTGACAAAGATTTGCGAAGTTATCATGCAGGCGGTAATTCTTTTCTACTGAAAATACTATCTATTATAGGAACACTATCATTTCTTATATTCAACTTTCTCTAAGAACTTGGATTTCAAAATGTTCATAGTCTGGCCATCCATCCATCCATTCATCCATCCATCCATCCATCTATCCATCCATCCATCTGACCGTCTATCTGTCCTTCCATCCGTCTGTCCATCTGTCCGTCCGTCAGTCTGTCCATCATCTGTCTGTCCGTCCATCCATTCGCCTGTTCATCCATCAGTCCAACCATCCAGCCATCGTTTGTCCACGCGCGCATGCGTACACACACACACACACACACACACACACACACACACACACACTAGCGTAGGTACTGGGACTGCCTGGATACCAGAAATATAGAAACTTTTTTTGTAGAAGTTGAAAAATTATTTGACCTGCTGCACGTTTTTAATGTAGCGCTTTTTTGTATATGATTACATTTACATATAATTTTAATTTATTACAGAAGCATATTTAAAATGAAATTTTTCCAAGTTGTTATAATGTGTGAAATTTTAGAGAATGTGTTTATTGTTAATCTAATTTTGACGCTTAAATAAATACTTTATTTATGCACATGGCGTGCTCCTGATGGTCAACTATTATTGGGGAAACAATCCTTTCTATACTAAATTAGTTGAGGTGGATTTGAAAGTTTGGAATTTACATCGGATTAGAGAAAGTATACAGAGGATACATATTCAATATTTGTTTCTATACATTATAAAGTTTTTAAAGTTTCTAGTCGTTGGTAGCCATGTATAGCGTTTTTCATCCTTCATTGGAATCTTCAGCACATCATA
Source organism: Octopus bimaculoides (assembly GCF_046866305.1). Classification (NCBI taxonomy): domain Eukaryota; kingdom Metazoa; phylum Mollusca; class Cephalopoda; order Octopoda; family Octopodidae; genus Octopus; species Octopus bimaculoides. Next base: position 81,185,146 of record NC_142928.1, on the reverse strand, counting down.
CTTTAAGATAAATGAATTAAGCTAATTTTACAAAGTTGTATATTTCTTATATAGACAAAATAATAATACTTTATTTATGCTTTACTTTATATACTTTTTTTTTTTTTGTAATTCTAAATTACTAGAACAGCCAATTCTAACTGGAAGAGATTTAGGAGAGATAACATATCTTGTTCTGCAGTTGGGTGCTATGGGGGAAAATGTCTGCACGGCCCAACACTTGAACATGCATCTAACTATGAGTAATACCTGGATTTGTCAGTTCAACTACAGCAGTCCCGAAAGACTTTTGAAAGAATATCATTGGAAGTTGAAGGCATTTGAACTGTTATAGCATATCTGACGGCACGAGAGAGGAATAGAAGGAATGAAAACAAATACTTCTTTGGCACAACCTGTTATAATAATGGCTTCGATCACAAGAGACATAATAGTTTTAATAGCTACCGTTACACACTGTTGGTAGCTTTACCAAATGTTGCTGTGTCCCTATTTTGTAGCAACATAATATGTGCCTTACTTTCAATTTTTTTTCATTGTGAGGAAGGGTACCAGTTAGATGAAAAGAATTGCGAAACTGTTGACAACAATCCAAAGCTGCATGAGAATTCAGTCAATAAAAATTTAGTTAAGGGATTTGGAAACTACAATGTTCCAAGAATCGCAACAAAAATACGGAAACCCCTTCTATTAATATATAAAAGAGAACTAGAATAGATTCGTAGACGATTGCTTATTATATGGAATAAAACAATAAAACGATTAAATGAATTTAAAATGGAATAAATAGCAACATTCACAGGGAAATACAATCAAGAAAACTTCTGTTTTTTCTTTCAATATTTTAGTGATGAAAGCAAACATCCGAATTAATACAGAAGTATAATACAAATCTACAGACTCGAAGCATTCTCTGTTCCTTACCGTGTGTTATTCGAAATACACGAAGGCAAATATTCCATTTAATTAAACCAAAAGGATATGCACCATTGGATCTGCTACAAATACCGATGATATACAACGTCAAGTACTTAAAAGCTGTATTCATCAAATGGCATTATCTTTAATAGACTACAGGATATAATCTTTTCTACTCTAGGCACAAGGCCCGAATTTTTTTTTTTTTTTTTTTGTGGGGGTGCAGTCGATTAGATCGACCACCAGTACGCAACTGGTACTTAGTTTATTGACTCCGAAAGGATGGAAGGAAAAGTCAACCTCGACGGAATTTGAACTCAGACCGTAAAGACAGACGAATACCGCTAAGCATTTAGCCCGGCATGCTAACGTTTCTGCCAGCTCGCTACCTTAGACTACTGGATATAATGAGAAAAGACAATTGATGCCATAGTATTAAGACAAATAAAAAAGAAACAACATATCTGAATTTTAAAAGATTATATATCTCTACTCAAAATCCTAGAAACAACCAAACCTATAATATTATTCTTCAAAACGTACTAATGCTGAAATAGACTGCAGGATGATCAGGATTCTACAAAGACAATTTTGAAAAGTAAAATACAACCACAATCATTAAAAGGAATATTAATAGATGATATATTATATCCTGCAACAAAAGAACCAATAGTGAAATTGTGTAGGTGACCATGAAATTGATTAACTTGTTTGGAGGTTCAGTGTTCCGTTTTAAACAAGAAAAAAATTCTAAAGTAAAGAATAATTTTTACCTGTTTGTCCAGAAACCCAATTTATGTATAACTAGTACAGATTGAAGAGTGAACGATATAGATCAAACGAATGACACTGCATGGACAACAAATTCGATTTCTTAGCAACAGACAAATATCTCTCCTTGAACATATACTTATATGTGCAACAAAATTCTCCCTGATCATAAATTCTCTGAAAATGTGTATATATAAAAATACAAAAGATGTGTGTGCGCGCGCGCGCACGTGTATATGTCTGCACGTCTCTATGTATGATTTTATATTAAGATTTTCTAATTGAACCATTGATTTAAGTTTCCTATCGTTACTCTCTTCTAGCGATCTCTTTCTCCTTCTCTCTTGCACCGTTTTTATTTTTTGTCTTTCTTTTGTCTTTCTTTTTCTCTCATTTTCTCAAACTTAACAAATTTTTCGTATATTTCAGGAGAGGTTCCACCCTCGTTGACTACGACCTTGTAGTACATGGCTATGTTGATCAAGACAAGATGATTGACTTTATTAATTCGACGGGTTTGAACAATATGAAAACTGTTTCTACTCCTTTAGGAAATCCATCCAATGTAGAGGAAGACATGCTGAACAACATTCAGCTAGGTAAGGATTTGTCTGTAACAAGACATAAATTCCGGTAAATTTTTACATTAAGTTGCATAAAATCAAGGAGCATTGTTCATAGCAGAGTATAAAGATCATAATTTGCGTATAATATCAGGTAGCTATTCTAGAAGGTATGAAATCAGGTTGGTTTATCTAGTACAAGATATATAATTAGATAGCGTTATCTATAACAGTATAAAATCAGGCAAAAGTTCAGTTGTTTCTGCAACAATTTTGGAGGTGTAAGAGTTTAGCAATTCTGTGATTATAAAGGCATTCTGTGCATTGTTGATATTACATTAATGTAAGGATGAAATCAGTCATATGATATGTAGTGTTGTTCACCTATACACCTATATAGTACAATAAGCTCTGGGGGATTATGTCGTCTTTTATTAAGATGATGTAGGATCAAGACTGAATCAAAATCCACAGTTGTAGATGTTGAGAAGAAGGGTGTGTTCAGGGGATGTGTTGGTAGTTGGATTTTCCATTATTTTGATGGAGGAACAGCAAATAAAAAGCACGTCTTGTGAGTTGTCATTAACTGATACGTCGATTCTTGTAAGCCCAAGTGAAAGATCAGTGATGGTAGGTGAAACCCTGAAGCTCTATTGTTTACTGATGCATGAGAGAAGATACATAATTATTCACAAATTGAAAAGGTTGCCTTCCAATGTGTTACTGATAGATTCCAACTCATACTTTTTCGCAGAGAGTTCCTGCTGAGAATTTTTTTAAACAGTACCTTCTGAAAAATCGGTTGCATGATACAACGAAAGATACAGTCAGAAACAATACATTGAGAGACTACGATATTCTCAAACCTAGTGAACTCTACTAAAGCCACCCAATGTATAAGCTCTCGTTCAGCCTTGATCAAGCAGGAGAGATTTAGCTTCGACGCGCTAATGATTCTTGCCGCCTTAATGATCATGATAACAACAACAACAACAATAATAATAATAAATACCCTGATGCAGTACCAGGCACTGATTTTCATGGCTTTTGATCTTAACTGATTGGAAGTGTAATCATGTACATTGTTTTGTCTTGGTATAAAAGATGGGCTACTGCATATATTCTGCTCAATACCACAGATTTGCTTGTCAGTTGTTTGACCTTAACCAGTTAAGCATGTCCCTTAGTGGTTGGCAATATGCGCATCTCTGATCACGAGCAGGAGTAGTAGGGTAGCATCATAGCCATGTGTTGAAAAGAATTCTGTGGGGTTTGAATAATTCATCCCTGGAAACATGGATGTTTCGTTCAACATCCTTAAACAATCCTTATTCAGGGACCTTTTGAGTAGGATGGGCTACTCGACCTGAAGAAAATTCTGAGCCCCACCTGCAAGGACATGCACTGTTTATCTTGATATGAGATAACCATGTTGCGCACATATGGTTATGATGCATTTGCTTGGTGTACCTTTATCAGACGGTTAGTCATGATGGTTATACTGGGTTTCGTACATTTTACCCCTGTGCCACTTTGATGGCATGCACTGCTCTCTCATTCAATAATAATAATAATAATTTTCCTTTATTTCATGCTTTGTTGTTAGCTGGACACACTATATCTGTGATCCAGCACTATTTCTTTCTCGGTCATGACTATATCTAGTTTCCTATTCTCTATTTCATGATAACGCAGGATCTTTGCATTATCATTTTTCTTCGGGTTTATGTTTGTACCACTTTTCTGTTCTGTCAGATCGATATTTATTGCAAGGTGTCCAATGGTCTACCCTTCCTATGTTATCATACCGCCTCTTATAGTGTTTCTGGGCTAGTGGTGTAAATTGACTGCTAATATGCTATGCAATTTCCCCATTCTCTCCACAAATTTTACGCTTATCAGTTTCTGCTGTTTTGCCTATTCTGTTCTTAATGCTTGCTCTTGAGCATCACAAATCAAAGCCTCTGTTTCTTATTTTAAATCACTTTTAACTATCCATAGCCACTTTTTTCTTATCTGACCTACCTTCAACATTTGTATGGAACTGTCCATACATACTTTTCTCTGTCCACCTGTTTTCTGTTTCATCCATCCTCGTATGCTTGTACTGTACTGATTTTTCATAGGCCTGGCCTTCTTACTTCCAACAATATTGGTCCGGTGACATTTTTTAAGTACCATGCCATGTTGTTTTCTTCTGCTCTAATAAATACTGCGTTTGCGCCCAGTCAGTCCTTTTCCTCCTCTTTTTCTTGGTACATACCGTCTGTCTGTGTCATTCTTTGGGTGAAATACTTCATATTTAATCAATAGATTTCTTACTATAGGCACAAGACCTGACATTTGTTGGGATAGGGCTGATCGATTTTATCGACCCAGAATGGATGAAAGACAAAATTGACCTCAGCGGAATTTGAACTCACAACGTAAAGACGGACGAAATACCGCTAAGCATTTTATCAGGTGTGCTGATAATCCAACCAGCTCGCCTTCTAAATAATAATGATGATGATGATGATGATAATAATAATAATAATAATAATAATAATAATAATAATAATAATAATAATAATAATAATAATAATAATAATAATAATAATAATAATAATAATAATAATCTTTCTACTATACGCACAAGGCCTAAAATTTTGTAAGGTGAGACTAGTCGAGTACATCGACCTCAGTGCTCAAGTGGTATTAATACTGATGTTTCTTGTTAAAACGAATGACACTGTTGTGATTGCCTTGGTGGCTCACAGATGGGACTTTCTATCTTTTATTGGCCTGAAGGATAGCATAATGCTCTTTACCTTCACAATCCTGAACGTCCCTAGATCAGTCTAGCATGAAACTAATTTGTGGATAATTCTATAAAAATTGGAACAAGAAGTAGAATAATAGATCAGGCAACACACCAGCAGGTGTTCTTCCAATTTGGAAGAACAAAACTTATACAGCCTGAGTAAAAAAAATATGGAACTGTCGAAATGAGATTCACCTCAGAAGAAGAGGCCAAAAAGCACTCAAAAACTACTATAACGAGTGACAAACTCATCCTCATCCCACAACAGTAACAGCAAAAACAGCACCAACAGAGGCAAGTGGCCACAACATCAACAACAACAGGACCGAAACTAACGGTTGCGCAAACAGCAGCAACAACAACAGCAGAGACCCCCAAAGCAATAACAACAACTACTTCAACAAAACACCAAAAACCTCCCCTAGACATACTCCTCCCCTCTTTGGACCACTCAGACATGTTCCTGTAAGGATGAGGACAGTGAGGAGTCTAAATTGCACGTGGTCACCGGAGCCAAGAAAAGAAAGAGGAAGAAAAACACACCAACACAAAAAAACTAGCGGATACGAACAAATAGGGGAGATGCCTTGAGCAACATTGCTCAAACACCTCCCTCAAGCACAGCAACACTAACCTTGTCAACATCATCCCTATCACTACCACAAGTACCACCACAATCACAGACACCACCACTACTAGCACGATCTAATTCACACGCACAACAGTTTGATCACAAATCCTCACACGAACAAAATTTAAACATTATCAACTATACTGCCATAAACACGACCAACAAAGCAAGAATGGAATACAAACACAACCATACAGACATCACTCAGTGCAATTTCCTCACACCGACAACCAACATACCTACAAACATAAAAATCATACAAATACAACAAAATACATATAACATTAAAAAACCAAATACGCTGATGTGGTAGGAAATTTTACAAAAAACGTTAATAAGAGACCTTAACCAGAGGGACGGGACACCTATCTCCTGACCCTTACAAAAAAACGGCAAGTAGCTCTCTCCTCTTCTCCGTCAAATACATTGTCCATCTTGGCCTTGCTAAGAACAAGCAGTATAAATATACGTGGCCTGGGGTCGCCTTAGAAATAGCGCTGCCTACTCAGACCTCAAGTCACTAAGTTTAGATGTCATGGCTGTCAGTGAGACCAGTCTCTCTGACCGACGAGTTTTCATGCCCATTTTCAGTGGATACGAGATTTACTTATCTCCGTATCAACTGAGAATGGGAGGTGGTACTGCGGTGTTATTCCAGAGAGGTCTGGATCTCAAGATAAAGGCCATCTCTCTGAATCCAGTAGGTAAGTTGGTGGCCCTGGATGTGAACAGTACCGACGGAGTGCTTTTAGACTGGTTGTTGTTTATGCTCCAATAGGAGCAGGACAACCAGATATCTTCAGCCGTCGACCTTTAGTGCTAATGGGTAAGTGGGACGTCATCTTGGACGCATGCTTAGATTGTGTGAGGCTAGCTGTTGGAAAAAGGGGGCGCGACTGGATTTTCCGAATATACCAGTGTGGATATGAATGAATTGCATTGGGTCATCTAGGTGAATCTAGATAAAGTATTCTGTAGGCCAGTTGATAAAAATAGTATAAGTTGTCCACTTTTTAAACTGGTCCGTTACACAAATCACAAGTTTGTGATCTGCACAGTCGAAAGAGGTTGTGTAATGAACCAGATTGAAAGGGCTGAAGACAGATACTTTCCTTTTTGGCCAAGCCCTCATCAACTTTTTCAAGTTTCACTTGAAAAGGAAAGTGTGGGTAGAGAGGGAAGTACTACCGCCTTGCCTTTTTGTTGAAAAGTGGGTGAATGTGGCAAGAATGGTCCAAGTAAACGGGCCTACTGAAAGCATGTGCCTCTCGACGATGAGGAGAAGGCACTTGCCCTAGTGGTCAGGGCCTCTGTGGTTTTGTGAGATTTCCACGAGTTGTCTTCAGAAGTCTCCCTTTTTTTGGTGGGGGGGGGGAAGTTTTTGCTGTGAAAATATATTTTGTTATCGTTTTCAGTTTACACACTTCATTTTATCTAACTCCACATTGTATTGTCTTGTATCGACCCCAATGTCTTTTGTGAACCCTCAGTGGTGAATAAAGAAAACGTCATTATTATTATTATTATTACTACTACTACTACTACTACTACTACTACTACTACTACTACTACTACTACTACTACTAAGGCGGCGAACTGGCAGAAACGTTAGCACGCTGGACAAAATGCTTAGCGGTATTTCGCCCGTCGCTACATTCTGAGTTCAAATTCCTCCGTGATCGACTTTGCTCTTCATCCTTTCGAGGTCGATAAATCAAATACCAGTGAAACACTGTGTTCGAATGTAATCGACTTAACCCTCCCCCCAAATTTCAGGCCTTGTACCTTTAGTAGAAAGGATTAGTAGTAGTAGTAGTAGTAGTTTATGAATTCTTTTGTAATTATTATTTTTTTTTTTTTTTTCTGTTTAGCCCATCAAACATATAACAATCCCTGTCTGACAAAAGACGCGTGCAAACCTTCATATAAATGTATTAATAAAACCTGCAGTTTAATATGTACCAAAAATACCTGTTTAAACGATGGACAGTGTTTCACTGACAGCAACAGTATCGGCATTTGCAAGTAAGCTAACCCTGACATACTGATATTCACTCGTTTAATCCATGCATCATCGGGGTATTTCCCCCATATTTTACAGTTAAAGAGGCTACACTCATCATCATTGCTTGGTCTTTCAACACAGATGAGATCAATGTGCTAGATGTTTGCCTTGGAAAATTTCAAATTGATAGCTGTACAGAAAAAGAAGTATGGAAGGACATGTATGTATGTGTGTGAGCGTGTGAGTGTGTGTGTATCTTTGTGTGAGTCTGTATATATATATATATATATATATATATATATATACATATATTTGTTTTGCAAGATTTTTGATGTGAAATCGTGTGTTGAAACAGATGTTGTTGTACTTGGGGATGGTCATATTGCCAGTTTAGCCAATAAAAACACACGCACTGTATATTTGGTGTTAATTTGCTTCAGTTTTATATTACATTACATTACATTAATTCTATTTCGGCCAGAGTTCTTTCGTCACACTTCTGTGACCTCATCAGTGATCCTTTGCTTTCTTCTTTCTTATGTGTGTCCCACCTTGCTAACTATCAGCCATTTTGTATAGGAATACAAAATACAAAATGGCTGATAGTTAGCAAGGTGGGACACACATAAGAAAGAAGAAAGCAAAGGACCACTGATGCGATCACAGAAGTGTGACGAAAGAACTCTGGCCGAAATAGGATTAATGTAATGTAACGTAATATAAAGCTGAAGCAAATTAACACCAAATACACAGTGCGTGTGTTTTTATTGGCTAAACTGGCAATATGACCATTCCCAAGTACAACAACAACATATATATATATATATATATATATATATATATATATATATATATATATATATATATATATATATATATATATATATGTGTGTGTGTATATATATATATGTATATTTATATATATTCGTTTATTCTTTCTTTTACTTGTTTCAGTCATTGGACTACGGTCATGCTGGGGCATCGCTTTGAATTTTTAGTCGAATAAATCATAAATCGACCCTAGTGCTTATTTTTCTTTTTTGAAGCCTGCTACTTATCTTATCGGATTCTTTGGCCGAACCGCTAAATTACGGGGACGCAAACATTTGTCCCCCACTAC